>NW_027440229.1:0-191807 GCF_031893055.1 Leptodactylus fuscus | reverse complement strand
TAGCAAAAATTGTGGGTGCACGTAACCCCAATATATTCTTTGAATTACCAGTCAGAAACTGGCACTATATACCAGTAGCAAAAATTGTGGGTGCACGTAACCCCAATATATTCTTTGAATTCCCAGTGAGACAATGGCACTATATACCAGTAGCAATAATTGTGGGTGCACGTAACCCCAATATATTCTTTGAATTCCCAGTCAGACAATGGCACTATATACCAGTAGCAAAAATTGTGGGTGCACGTAACCCCCATATATTCTTTGAATTCCCAGTCAGACAATGGCACTATATACCAGTAGCAAAAATTGTGGGTGCACATAACCCCAATATATTCTTTGAATTCCCAGTGAGACAATGGCACTATATACCAGTAGCAAAAATTGTGGGTGCACGTAACCCCAATATATTCTTTGAATTCCCAGTCAGACAATGGCACTATATACCAGTAGCAAAAATTGTGGGTGCACGTAATCCCAATATATTCTTTGAATTCCCAGTCAGACAATGGCACTATATACCAGTAGCAAAAATTGTGGGTGCACATAACCCCAATATATTCTTTGAATTCCCAGTTAGACAATGGCACTATATACCAGTAGCAAAAATTGTGGGTGCACGTAACCCCCATATATTCTTTGAATTCCCAGTGAGACAATGGCACTATATAATAGTAGCAAAAATTGTGGATGCACGTAACCCCCATATATTCTTTGAATTCCCAGTCAGACAATGGCACTATATACCAGTAGCAAAAATTGTGGGTGCACATAACCCCAATATATTCTTTGAATTCCCAGTCAGACAATGGCACTATATACCAGTAGCAAAAATTGTGGGTGCACATAACCCCAATATATTCTTTGAATTCCCAGTGATACAATGGCACTATATACCAGTAGCAATAATTGTAGGTGCACGTAACCCCAATATATTCTTTGAATTCCCAGTGAGACAATGGCACTATATACCAGTAGTAATAATTGTGGGTGCACGTAACCCCCATATATTCTTTGAATTCCCAGTGAGACAATGGCACTATATACCAGTAGCAAAAATTGTGGGTGCACATAACACCAATATATTCTTTGAATTCCCAGTCAGACAATGGCACTATATACCAGTAGCAAAAATTGTGGGTGCACTTAACCCCCATATATTCTTTGAATTCCCAGTCAGACAATGGCACTATATACCAGTAGCAAAAATTGTGGGTGCACATAACCCCAATATATTCTTTGAATTCCCAGTGAGACAATGGCACTATATACCAGTAGCAAAAATTGTGGGTGCACGTAACCCCCATATATTCTTTGAATTCCCAGTGAGACAATGGCACTATATACCAGTAGCAAAAATTGTGGGCGCACGTAACCCCAATATATTCTTTGAATTCCCAGTGAGACAATGGCACTATATACCAGTAGCAAAAATTGTGGGTGCACGTAACCCCCATATATTCTTTGAATTCCCAGTGAGACAATGGCACTATATACCAGTAGCAAAAATTGTGGGTGCACATAACCCCAATATATTCTTTGAATTCCCAGTCAGCCAATGGCACTATATACCAGTAGCAAAAATTGTGGGTGCACGTAACCCCAATATATTCTTTGAATTCCCAGTCAGACAATGGCACTATATACCAGTAGCAAAAATTGTGGGTGCACATAACCCCAATATATTCTTTGAATTCCCAGTCAGACAATGGCACTATATACCAGTGGCAAAAATTTTGGGTGCACGTAACCCCCATATATTCTTTGAATTCCCAGTCAGACAATGGCACTATATACCAGTAGCAAAAATTGTGGGTGCACATAACCCCAATATATTCTTTGAATTCTTAGTGAGACAATGGCAATATATACCAGTAGCAAAAAATGTGGGTGCACGTAACCCCCATATATTCTTTGAATTCCCAGTGAGACAATGGCACTATATACCAGTAGCAAAAATTGTGGGTGCACATAACCCCAATATATTCTTTGAATTCCCAGTGAGACAATGGCACTATATACCATTATTAAAAATTGTGGGTGCACATAACCCCAATATATTCTTTGAATTCCCAGTCAGAAAATGGCACTATATACCAGTAGCAAAAACTGTGGGTGCACGTAACCTCCATATATTTTTTGAATTCCCAGTGAGACAATGGCACTTTATACCAATAGCAAAAATTGTGGGTGCACATGACCGCAATATATTCTTTGAATTCCCAGTGAGACAATGGCACTATATACCAGTAGCAAAAATTGTGGGTGCACGTAAACCCCATATTTTCTTTGAATTCCCAGTCAGACAATGGCACTATATAGCAGTAGCAGAAATTTTGGGTGCACGTAATCCCAATATATTCTTTGAATTCCCAGTGAGACAATGGCACTATATACCAGTAGCAAAAATTGTGGGTGCACGTAACCCCCATATATTCTTTGAATTCCCAGTCAGACAATCGCACTATATACCAGTAGCAAAAATTGTGGGTGCACATAACCCCAATATATTCTTTGAATTCTTAGTGAGACAATGGCACTATATACCAGTAGCAAAAATTGTGGGTGCACATAACCCTAATATATTCTTTGAATTCCCAGTGAGACAATGGCACTATATACCAGTATTAAAAATTGTGGGTTCTAATAACCCCAATATATTCTTTGAATTACCAGTCAGAAACTGGCACTATATACCAGTAGCAAAAATTGTGGGTGCACGTAACCCCAATATATTCTTTGAATTCCCAGTGAGACAATGGCACTATATACCAGTAGCAATAATTGTGGGTGCACGTAACCCCAATATATTCTTTGAATTCCCAGTGAGACAATGGCACTATATACCAGTAGCAAAAATTGTGGGTGCACGTAACCCCCATATATTCTTTGAATTTCCAGTGAGACAATGGCACTATATACCAGTAGCAAAAATTGTGGGTGCACGTAACCCCAATATATTCTTTGAATTCCCAGTGAGACAATGGCACTATATACCAGTAGCAAAAATTGTGGGTGCACGTAACCCCAATATATTCTTTGAATTACCAGTCAGAAACTGGCACTATATACCAGTAGCAAAAATTGTGGGTGCACGTAACCCCAATATATTCTTTGAATTCCCAGTGAGACAATGGCACTATATACCAGTAGCAATAATTGTGGGTGCACGTAACCCCCATATATTCTTTGAATTCCCAGTGAGACAATGGCACTATATACCAGTAGCAAAAATTGTGGGTGCACATAACCCCAATATATTCTTTGAATTCCCAGTCAGACAACGGCACTATATACCAGTAGCAAAAATTGTGGGTGCACGTAACCCCATATATTCTTTGAATTCCCAGTGAGACAATGGCACTATATACCAGTAGCAAAAATTGTGGGTGCACATAACCCCAATATATTCTTTGAATTCCCAGTGAGACAATGGCACTATATACCAGTAGCAAAAATTGTGGGTGCACGTAACCCCCATATATTCTTTGAATTCTTAGTGAGACAATGTCACTATATACCAGTAGCAAAAAATGTGGGTGCACATAACCGCAATATATTCTTTGAATTCCAAGTCAGACAATGGCACTATATACCAGTAGCAAAAATTGTGGGTGCACATAACCGCAATATATTCTTTGAATTCTTAGTGAGACAATGGCACTATATACCAGTAGCAAAAATTGTGGGTGCACATAACCCCAATATATTCTTTGAATTCCCAGTCAGACAATGGCACTATATACCAGTAGAAAAAATTGTGGGTGCACGTAACCCCATATATTCTTTGAATTCCCAGTGAGACAATGGCACTATATACCAGTAGCAAAAATTGTGGGTGCACATAACCCCAATATATTCTTTGAATTCCCAGTGAGACAATGGCACTATATACCAGGAGCAAAAATTGTGGGTGCACGTAACCCCCATATATTCTTTGAATTCCCAGTGAGACAATGGCACTATATACCAGTAGCAAAAATTGTGGGTGCATGTAACCCCAATATATTCTTTGAATTCCCAGTGAGACAATGGCACTATATACCAGTAGCAAAAATTGTGGGTGCACGTAACCCCAATATATTCTTTGAATTACCAGTCAGAAACTGGAACTATATACCAGTAGCAAAAATTGTGGGTGCACGTAACCCCAATATATTCTTTGAATTCCCAGTGAGACAATGGCACTATATACCAGTAGCAAAAATTGTGGGTGCACATAACCCCCATATATTCTTTGAATTCCCAGTGAGACAATGGCACTATATACCAGTAGTAAAAATTGTGGGTGCACATAACCCCAATATATTCTTTGAATTCCCAGTCAGACAATGGCACTATATAGCAGTAGCAAAAATTGTGGGTGCACATAACCCCAATATATTCTTTGAATTCTTAGTGAGACAATGTCACTATATACCAGTAGCAAAAAATGTGGGTGCATTTAACCCCCATATATTCTTTGAATTCCCAGTGAGACAATGGCACTATATACCAGTAGCAAAAATTGTGGGTGCACGTAACCCCAATATATTCTTTGAATTCCCAGTGAGACAATGGCACTATATACCAGTAGCAAAAATTGTGGATGCACATAACCCCAATATATTCTTTGAATTCCCAGTCAGAC
Source organism: Leptodactylus fuscus (assembly GCF_031893055.1). Classification (NCBI taxonomy): domain Eukaryota; kingdom Metazoa; phylum Chordata; class Amphibia; order Anura; family Leptodactylidae; genus Leptodactylus; species Leptodactylus fuscus. The sequence goes on along the minus strand of NW_027440229.1, from coordinate 187,177 downwards.
AATGGCACGATATACCAGTAGCAAAAATTGTGGGTGAACGTAACCCCCATATATTCTTTGAATTCCCAGTGAGACAATGGCACTATATACCAGTAGCAAAAATTGTGGGTGCACGTAACCCCAATATATTCTTTGAATTACCAGTCAGAAACTGGCACTATATACCAGTAGCAAAAATTGTGGGTGCATGTAACCCCAATATATTCTTTGAATTCCCAGTGAGACAATGGCACTATATACCAGTAGCAAAAATTGTGGGTGCACGTAACCCCAATATATTCTTTGAATTCCCAGTGAGACAATGGCACTATATACCAGTAGCAAAAATTGTGGGTGTACGTAACCCCAATATATTCTTTGAATTACCAGTCAGAAACTGGCACAATATACCAGTAGCAAAAATTGTGGGTGCACGTAACCCCAATATATTCTTTGAATTCCCAGTGAGACAATGGCACTATATACCAGTAGCAAAAATTGTGGGTGCACGTAACCCCAATATATTCTTTGAATTCCCAGTAAGACAATGGCACTATATAGCAGTAGCAAAAATTGTGGGTGCACGTAATCCCAATATATTCTTTGAATTCCCAGTCACACAATGGCACTATATACCAGTAGCAAAAATTGTGGGTGCACGTAACCCCCATATATTCTTTGAATTCCCAGTGAGACAATGGCACCATATACCAGTAGCAAAAATTGTGGGTGCACGTAACCCCAATATATTCTTTGAATTACCAGTCAGAAACTGGCACTATATACCAGTAGCAAAAATTGTGGGTGCATGTAACCCCAATATATTCTTTGAATTCCCAGTGAGACAATGGCACTATATACCAGTAGCAATAATTGTGGGTGCACATAACCCCCATATATTCTTTGAATTCCCAGTGAGACAATGGCACTATATACCAGTAGCAAAAATTGTGGGTGCACATAACCCCAATATATTCTTTGAATTCCCAGTCAGACAATGGCACTATATACCAGTAGCAAAAATTGTGGGTGCACAAAACCCCCATATATTCTTTGAATTCCCAGTGAGACATTGGCACTATATACCAGTAGCAAAAATTGTGGGTGAACATAACCCCAATATATTCTTTGAATTCCCAGTGAGACAATGGCACTATATACCAGTAGCAAAAATTGTGGGTGCACGTAACCCCCATATATTCTTTGAATTCCCAGTGAGACAATGGCACTTTTTACCAGTAGCAAAAATTGTGGGTGCACATAACCCCAATATATTCTTTGAATTCCCAGTTAGACAATGGCACTATATACCAGTAGCAAAAATTGTGGGTGCACGTAACCCCCATATATTCTTTGAATTCCCAGTGAGACAATGGCACTATATACCAGTAGCAATAATTGTGGGTGCACATAACCCTAATATATTCTTTGAATTCTTAGTGAGACAATGGCACTATATACCAGTAGCAAAAATTGTGGGTGCACATGACCCCAATATATTCTTTGAATTCCCAGTGAGACAATGGCACTATATACCAGTAGCAAAAATTATCGGTGCACGTAACCCCCATATATTCTTTGAATTCCCAGTAAGACAATGGCACTATATAGCAGAAGCAAAAATTGTGGGTGCACGTAATCCCAATATATTCTTTGAATTCCCAGTGAGACAATGGCACTATATACCAGTAGCAAAAATTGTGGGTGCACATAACCCCAATATATTCTTTGAATTCCCAGTGAGACAATGGCACTATATACCAGTAGCAAAAATTGTGGGTGCACATAACCCCAATATATTCTTTGAATTCCCAGTGAGACAATGGCACTATATACCAGTAGCAAAAATTGTGGGTGCACGTAACCCCCATATATTCTTTGAATTCCCAGTGAGACAATGGCACTATATACCAGTAGCAAAAATTGTGGGTGCACATAACCCCAATATATTCTTTGAATTCCCAGTCAGACAAAGGCACTATATACCAGTAGCAAAAATTATGGGTGCACATAACCCCAATATATTCTTTGAATTCCCAGTGAGACAATGGCACTATATACCAGTAGCAAAAATTGTGGGTGCACATAACCCCAATATATTCTTTGAATTCCCAGTCAGACAATGGCACTATATACCAGTAGCAAAAATTGTGGGTGCACATAACCCCCATATATTCTTTGAATTCCCAGTGAGACAATGGCACTATATACCAGTAGCAAAAATTGTAGGTGCACATAACCCCAATATATTCTTTGAATTCCCAGTCAGACAATGGCACTATATACCAGTAGCAAAAATTGTGGGTGCACGTAAACCCCATATATTCCTTGAATTCCCAGTGAGACAATGGCACTATATACCAGTAGGAAAAATTGTGGGTGTACATAACCCCAATATATTCTTTGAATTACCAGTCAGACAATGGCACTATATACCAGTAGCAAAAATTGTGGGTGCACGTAACCTCCATATATTCTTTGAATTCCCAGTGAGACAATGGCACTTTATACCAATAGCAAAAATTGTGGGTGCACATGACCCCAATATATTCTTTGAATTCCCAGTGAGACAATGGCACTATATACTAGTAGCAAAAATTGTGGGTGCACGTAACCCCCATATATTCTTTGAATTCCCAGTCAGACAATGGCACTATATACCAGTAGCAAAAATTGTGGGTGCACATAACCCCAATATATTCTTTGAATTCTTAGTGAGACAATGGCACTATATACCAGTAGCAAAAATTGTGGGTGCACGTAACCCCCATATATTCTTTGAATTCCCAGTGAGACAATGGCACTATATACCAGTAGCAAAAATTGTGGGTGCACGTAACCCCAATATATTCTTTGAATTCCCAGTGAGACAATGGCACTATATACCAGTAGCAAAAATTGTGGGTGTACGTAACCCCAATACATTCTTTGAATTACCAGTCAGAAACTGGCACAATATACCAGTAGCAAAAATTGTGGGTGCACGTAACCCCAATATATTCTTTGAATTCCCAGTGAGACAATGGCACTATATACCAGTAGCAATAATTGTGGGTGCACGTAACCCCCATATATTCTTTGAATTCCCAGTGAGACAATGGCACTATATACCAGTAGCAAAAATTGTGGGTGCACGTAACCCCAATATATTCTTTGAATTCCCAGTGAGACAATGGCACTATATACCAGTAGCAAAAATTGTGGGTGTACGTAACCCCAATATATTCTTTGAATTACCAGTCAGAAACTGGCACAATATACCAGTAGCAGAAATTGTGGGTGCACGTAACCCCAATATATTCTTTGAATTCCCAGTGAGACAATGGCACTATATACCAGTAGCAATAATTGTGGGTGCACGTAACCCCCATATATTCTTTGAATTCCCAGTGAGACAATGGCACTATATACCAGTAGCAAAAATTGTGGGTGCACATAACCCCAATATATTCTTTGAATTCCCAGTCAGACAATGGCACTATATACCAGTAGCAAAAATTGTGGGTGCACGTAACCCCCATATATTCTTTGAATTCCCAGTGAGACAATGGCACTATATACCAGTATTAAAAATTGTGGGTGCACATAACCCCAATATATTCTTTGAATTCCCAGTCAGACAATGGCACTATATACCAGTAGCAAAAATTGTGGGTGCACGTAACCTCCATATATTCTTTGAATTCCCAGTGAGACAATGGCACTTTATACCAATAGCAAAAATTGTGGGTGCACATGACCCCAATATATTCTTTGAATTCCCAGTGAGACAATGGCACTATATACCAGTAGCAAAAATTGTGGGTGCACGTAACCCCCATATATTCTTTGAATTCCCAGTCAGACAATGGCACTATATACCAGTAGCAAAAATTGTGGGTGCACGTAACCCCAATATATTCTTTGAATTCCCAGTGAGACAATGGCACTATATACCAGTAGCAAAAATTGTGGGTGTACGTAACCCCAATATATTCTTTGAATTACCAGTCAGAAACTGGCACAATATACCAGTAGCAAAAATTGTGGGTGCACGTAACCCCAATATATTCTTTGAATTCCCAGTGAGACAATGGCACTATATACCAGTAGCAATAATTGTGGGTGCACGTAACCCCCATATATTCTTTGAATTCCCAGTGAGACAATGGCACTATATACCAGTAGCAAAAATTGTGGGTGCACATAACCCCAATATATTCTTTGAATTCCCAGTCAGACAATGGCACTATATACCAGTAGCAAAAATTGTGGGTGCACGTAACCCCCATATATTCTTTGAATTCCCAGTGAGACAATGGCACTATATACCAGTAGCAAAAATTGTGGGTGCACATAACCCCAATATATTCTTTGAATTCCCAGTGAGACAATGGCACTATATACCAGTAGCAAAAATTGTGGGTGCACGTAACCCCAATATATTCTTTGAATTCCCAGTAAGACAATGGCACTATATAGCAGTAGCAAAAATTGTGGATGCACGTAATCCCAATATATTCTTTGAATTCCCAGTCAGACAATGGCACGATATACCAGTAGCAAAAATTGTGGGTGCACGTAACCCCCATATATTCTTTGAATTCCCAGTGAGACAATGGCACTATATACCAGTAGCAAAAATTGTGGGTGCACGTAACCCCAATATATTCTTTGAATTACCAGTCAGAAACTGGCACTATATACCAGTAGCAAAAATTGTGGGTGCATGTAACCCCAATATATTCTTTGAATTCCCAGTGAGACAATGGCACTATATACCAGTAGCAATAATTGTGGGTGCACGTAACCCCCATATATTCTTTGAATTCCCAGTGAGACAATGGCACTATATACCAGTAGCAAAAATTGTGGGTGCACATAACCCCAATATATTCTTTGAATTCCCAGTCAGACAATGGCACTATATACCAGTAGCAAAAATTGTGGGTGCACAAAACCCCCATATATTCTTTGAATTCCCAGTGAGACATTGGCACTATATACCAGTAGCAAAAATTGTGGGTGAACATAACCCCAATATATTCTTTGAATTCCCAGTGAGACAATGGCACTATATACCAGTAGCAAAAATTGTGGGTGCACGTAACCCCCATATACTCTTTGAATTCCCAGTGAGACAATGGCACTTTATACCAGTAGCAAAAATTGTGGGTGCACATAACCCCAATATATTCTTTGAATTCCCAGTTAGACAATGGCACTATATACCAGTAGCAAAAATTGTGGGTGCACGTAACCCCCATATATTCTTTGAATTCCCAGTGAGACAATGGCACTATATACCAGTAGCAAAAATTGTGGGTGCACGTAACCCCAATATATTCTTTGAATTACCAGTCAGAAACTGGCACTATATACCAGTAGCAAAAATTGTGGGTGCACGTAACCCCCATATATTCTTTGAATTCCCAGTGAGACAATGGCACTATATACCAGTAGCAATAATTGTGGGTGCACGTAACCCCCATATATTCTTTGAATTCCCAGTGAGACAATGGCACTATATAATAGTAGCAAAAATTGTGGGTGCACGTAACCCCCATATATTCTTTGAATTCCCAGTGAGACAATGACACTATATACCAGTAGCAAAAATTGTGGGTGCACATAACCCCAATATATTCTTTGAATTCCCAGTCAGACAATGGCACTATATACCAGTAGCAAAAATTGTGGGTGCACGTAACCCCCATATATTCTTTGAATTCCCAGTGAGACAATGGCACTATATACCAGTAGCAATAATTGTGGGTGCACATAACCCTAATATATTCTTTGAATTCTTAGTGAGACAATGGCACTATATACCAGTAGCAAAAATTGTGGGTGCACCTGACCCCAATATATTCTTTGAATTCCCAGTGAGACAATGGCACTATATACCAGTAGCAAAAATTATGGGTGCACGTAACCCCCATATATTCTTTGAATTCCCAGTAAGACAATGGCACTATATAGCAGTAGCAAAAATTGTGGGTGCACGTAATCCCAATATATTCTTTGAATTCCCAGTGAGACAATGGCACTATATACCAGTAGCAAAAATTGTGGGTGCACATAACCCCAATATATTCTTTGAATTCCCAGTGAGACAATGGCACTATATACCAGTAGCAAAAATTGTGGGTGCACATAACCCCAATATATTCTTTGAATTCCCAGTTAGACAATGGCACTATATACCAGTAGCAAAAATTGTGGGTGCACATAACCCCAATATATTCTTTGAATTTTCAGTCAGACAATGGCACTATATACCAGTAGCAAAAATTGTGGGTGCACGTAACCCCCATATATTCTTTGAATTCCCAGTCAGACAATGGCACTATATACCAGTAGCAAAAATTGTGGGTGCACGTTACCCCCATATATTCTTTGAATTCCCAGTGAGACAATGGCACTATATACCAGTATTAAAAATTGTGGGTGCACATAACCCCAATATATTCTTTGAATTCCCAGTCAGACAATGGCACTATATACCAGTAGCAAAAATTGTGGGTGCACGTAACCTCCATATATTCTTTGAATTCCCAGTGAGACAATGGCACTTTATACCAATAGCAAAAATTGTGGGTGCACATGACCCCAATATATTCTTTGAATTCCCAGTGAGACAATGGCACTATATACCAGTAGCAAAAATTGTGGGTGCACGTAACCCCCATATATTCTTTGAATTCCCAGTCAGACAATGGCACTATATACCAGTAGCAAAAATTGTGGGTGCACGTAACCCCAATATATTCTTTGAATTCCCAGTGAGACAATGGCACTATATACCAGTAGCAAAAATTGTGGGTGTACGTAACCCCAATATATTCTTTGAATTACCAGTCAGAAACTGGCACAATATACCAGTAGCAAAAATTGTGGGTGCACGTAACCCCAATATATTCTTTGAATTCCCAGTGAGACAATGGCACTATATACCAGTAGCAATAATTGTGGGTGCACGTAACCCCCATATATTCTTTGAATTCCCAGTGAGACAATGGCACTATATACCAGTAGCAAAAATTGTGGGTGCACATAACCCCAATATATTCTTTGAATTCCCAGTCAGACAATGGCACTATATACCAGTAGCAAAAATTGTGGGTGCACGTAACCCCCATATATTCTTTGAATTCCCAGTGAGACAATGGCACTATATACCAGTAGCAAAAATTGTGGGTGCACATAACCCCAATATATTCTTTGAATTCCCAGTGAGACAATGGCACTATATACCAGTAGCAAAAATTGTGGGTGCACGTAACCCCAATATATTCTTTGAATTCCCAGTAAGACAATGGCACTATATAGCAGTAGCAAAAATTGTGGATGCACGTAATCCCAATATATTCTTTGAATTCCCAGTCAGACAATGGCACTATATACCAGTAGCAAAAATTGTGGGTGCACGTAACCCCCATATATTCTTTGAATTCCCAGTGAGACAATGGCACTATATACCAGTAGCAAAAATTGTGGGTGCACGTAACCCCAATATATTCTTTGAATTACCAGTCAGAAACTGGCACTATATACCAGTAGCAAAAATTGTGGGTGCATGTAACCCCAATATATTCTTTGAATTCCCAGTGAGACAATGGCACTATATACCAGTAGCAATAATTGTGGGTGCACGTAACCCCCATATATTCTTTGAATTCCCAGTGAGACAATGGCACTATATACCAGTAGCAAAAATTGTGGGTGCACATAACCCCAATATATTCTTTGAATTCCCAGTCAGACAATGGCACTATATACCAGTAGCAAAAATTGTGGGTGCACAAAACCCCCATATATTCTTTGAATTCCCAGTGAGACATTGGCACTATATACCAGTAGCAAAAATTGTGGGTGAACATAACCCCAATATATTCTTTGAATTCCCAGTGAGACAATGGCACTATATACCAGTAGCAAAAATTGTGGGTGCACGTAACCCCCATATACTCTTTGAATTCCCAGTGAGACAATGGCACTTTATACCAGTAGCAAAAATTGTGGGTGCACATAACCCCAATATATTCTTTGAATTCCCAGTTAGACAATGGCACTATATACCAGTAGCAAAAATTGTGGGTGCACGTAACCCCCATATATTCTTTGAATTCCCAGTGAGACAATGGCACTATATACCAGTAGCAAAAATTGTGGGTGCACGTAACCCCAATATATTCTTTGAATTACCAGTCAGAAACTGGCACTATATACCAGTAGCAAAAATTGTGGGTGCACGTAACCCCAATATATTCTTTGAATTCCCAGTGAGACAATGGCACTATATAATAGTAGCAAAAATTGTGGGTGCACGTAACCCCCATATATTCTTTGAATTCCCAGTGAGACAATGGCACTATATACCAGTAGCAATAATTGTGGGTGCACATAACCCTAATATATTCTTTGAATTCTTAGTGAGACAATGGCACTATATACCAGTAGCAAAAATTGTGGGTGCACATGACCCCAATATATTCTTTGAATTCCCAGTGAGACAATGGCACTATATACCAGTAGCAAAAATTATGGGTGCACGTAACCCCCATATATTCTTTGAATTCCCAGTAAGACAATGGCACTATATAGCAGTAGCAAAAATTGTGGGTGCACGTAATCCCAATATATTCTTTGAATTCCCAGTGAGACAATGGCACTATATACCAGTAGCAAAAATTGTGGGTGCACATAACCCCAATATATTCTTTGAATTCCCAGTGAGACAATGGCACTATATACCAGTAGAAAAAATTGTGGGTGCACATAACCCCAATATATTCTTTGAATTCCCAGTTAGACAATGGCACTATATACCAGTAGCAAAAATTGTGGGTGCACATAACCCCAATATATTCTTTGAATTTTCAGTCAGACAATGGCACTATATACCAGTAGCAAAAATTGTGGGTGCACGTAACCCCCATATATTCTTTGAATTCCCAGTCAGACAATGGCACTATATACCAGTAGCAAAAATTGTGGGTGCACATAACCCCAATATATTCTTTGAATTCCCAGTGAGACAATGGCACTATATACCAGTAGCAAAAATTGTGGGTGCACGTTACCCTCATATATTCTTTGAATTCCCAGTGAGACAATGGCACTATATACCAGTAGCAAAAATTGTGGGTGCACATAACCCCAATATATTCTTTGAATTCCCAGTTAGACAATGGCACTATATACCAGTAGCAAAAATTGTGGGTGCACATAACCCCAATATATTCTTTGAATTTTCAGTCAGACAATGGCACTATATACCAGTAGCAAAAATTGTGGGTGCACGTAACCCCCATATATTCTTTGAATTCCCAGTCAGACAATGGCACTATATACCAGTAGCAAAAATTGTGGGTGCACATAACCCCAATATATTCTTTGAATTCCCAGTGAGACAATGGCACTATATACCAGTAGCAAAAATTGTGGGTGCACGTTACCCTCATATATTCTTTGAATTCCCAGTGAGACAATGGCACTATATACCAGTAGCAAAAATTGTGGGTGCACGTAAACCCCATATATTCTTTGAATTCCCAGTGAGACAATGGCACTATATACCAGTAGCAAAAATTGTGGGTGCACATAACCCCAATATATTCTTTGAATTCCCAGTCAGACAAAGGCACTATATACCAGTAGCAAAAATTGTGGGTGCACGTAATCCCAATATATTCTTTGAATTCCCAGTGAGACAATGGCACTATATACCAGTAGCAAAAATTGTGGGTGCACGTAACCCCAATATATTGTTTGAATTACCAGTCAGAAACTGGCACTATATACCAGTAGCAAAAATTGTGGGTGCACGTAACCCCCATATATTCTTTGAATTCCCAGTGAGACAATGGCACTATATACCAGTAGCAAAAATTGTGGGTGCACATAACCCCAATATATTCTTTGAATTCCCAGTCAGACAATGGCACTATATACCAGTAGCAAAAATTGTGGGTGCACATAACCCCAATATATTCTTTGAATTCTTAGTGAGACAATGGCACTATATACCAGTAGCAAAAATTGTGGGTGCACATAACCCCAATATATTCTTTGAATTCCCAGTCAGACAATGGCACTATATACCAGTAGCAAAAATTGTGGGTGCACATAACCCCCATATATTCTTTGAATTCCCAGTGAGACAATGGCACTATATACCAGTAGCAAAAATTGTGGGTGCACATAACCCCAATATATTCTTTGAATTCCCAGTCAGACAATGGCACTATATACCAGTAGCAAAAATTGTGGGTGCACGTAAACCCCATATATTCCTTGAATTCCCAGTGAGACAATGGCACTATATACCAGTAGCAAAAATTGTGAGTGCACGTAACCCTAATATATTCTTTGAATTCCCAGTGAGACAATGGCACTATATACCAGTAGCAAAAATTGTGGGTGCACGTAACCCCAATATATTCTTTGAATTACCAGTCAGAAACTGGCACTATATACCAGTAGCAAAAATTGTGGGTGCACGTAACCCCAATATATTCTTTGAATTCCCAGTGAGACATAGGCACTATATACCAGTAGCAATAATTGTGGGTGCACGTAACCCCCATATATTCTTTGAATTCCCAGTGAGACAATGGCACTATATACCAGTAGCAAAAATTGTGGGTGCACATAACCCCAATATATTCTTTGAATTCCCAGTCAGACAATGGCACTATATACCAGTAGCAAAAATTGTGGGTGCACGTAACCCCCATATATTCTTTGAATTCCCAGTGAGACAATGGCACTATATACCAGTAGCAAAAATTGTGGGTGCACATAACCCCAATATATTCTTTGAATTCCCAGTGAGACAATGGCACTATATACCAGTAGCAAAAATTGTGGGTGCACGTAACCCCCATATATTCTTTGAATTCCCAGTGAGACAATGGCACTTTATACCAGTAGCAGAAATTGTGGTTGCATGTAACCCCCATATATTCTTTGAATTCCCAGTAAGACAATGGCACTATATAGCAGTAGCAAAAATTGTGGGTGCACGTAATCCCAATATATTCTTTGAATTCCCAGTCAGACAATGGCACTATATACCAGTAGCAAAAATTGTGGGTGCACGTAACCCCCATATATTCTTTGAATTCCCAGTGAGACAATGGCACTATATACCAGTAGCAAAAATTGTGGGTGCACGTAACCCCAATATATTCTTTGAATTACCAGTCAGAAACTGGCACTATATACCAGTAGCAAAAATTGTGGGTGCACGTAACCCCAATATATTCTTTGAATTCCCAGTGAGACAATGGCACTATATACCAGTAGCAATAATTGTGGGTGCACGTAACCCCCATATATTCTTTGTATTCCCAGTGAGACAATGGCACTATATACCAGTAGCAAAAATTGTGGGTGCACGTAACCCCCATATATTCTTTGAATTCCCAGTGAGACAATGGCACTTTATACCAGTAGCAAAAATTGTGGGTGCACATGACCCCAATATATTCTTTGAATTCCCAGTGAGACAATGGCACTATATACCAGTAGCAAAAATTGTGGGTGCACGTAACCCCCATATATTCTTTGAATTCCCAGTAAGACAATGGCACTATATAGCAGTAGCAAAAATTGTGGGTGCACGTAATCCCAATATATTCTTTGAATTCCCAGTCAGACAATGGCACTATATACCAGTAGCAAAAATTGTGGGTGCACGTAACCCCCATATATTCTTTGAATTCCCAGTCAGACAATGGCACTATATACCAGTAGCAAAAATTGTGGGTGCACATAACCCTAATATATTCTTTGAATTCTTAGTGAGACAATGGCACTATATAACAGTAGCAAAAATTGTGGGTGCACATGACCCCAATATATTCTTTGAATTCCCAGTGAGACAATGGAACTATATACCAGTAGCAAAAATTGTGGGTGCACGTAACCCCCATATTTTCTTTGAATTCCCAGTAAGACAATGGCACTATATAGCAGTAGCAAAAATTGTGGGTGCACGTAATCCCAATATATTCTTTGAATTCCCAGTGAGACAATGGCACTATATACCAGTAGCAAAAATTGTGGGTGCACATAACCCCAATATATTCTTTGAATTCCCAGTGAGACAATGGCACTATATACCAGTAGCAAAAATTGTGGGTGCACATAACCCCAATATATTCTTTGAATTACCAGTCAGAAACTGGCACTATATACCAGTAGCAAAAATTGTGGGTGCACGTAACCCCCATATATTCTTTGAATTCCCAGTGAGACAATGGCACTATATACCAGTAGCAAAAATTGTGGGTGCACGTAACCCCCATATATTCTTTGAATTCCCAGTGAGACAATGGCACTATATACCAGTAGTAAAAATTGTGGGTGCACATAACCCCAATATATTCCTTGAATTCCCAGTCAGACAATGGCACTATATACCAGTAGCAAAAATTGTGGGTGCACGTAACCCCCATATATTCTTTGAATTCCCAGTGAGACAATGGCACTATATACCAGTAGCAAAAATTGTGGGTGCACGTAACCCCCATATATTCTTTGAATTCCCAGTGAGACAATGGCACTATATACCAGTAGTAAAAATTGTGGGTGCACATAACCCCAATATATTCTTTGAATTCCCAGTCAGACAATGGCACTATATACCAGTAGCAAAAATTGTGGGTGCACGTAACCCCCATATATTCTTTGAATTCCCAGTGAGACAATGGCACTTTATACCAATAGCAAAAATTGTGGGTGCACATGACCCCAATATATTCTTTGAATTCCCAGTCAGACAATGGCACTATATACCAGTAGCAAAAATTGTGGGTGCACGTAACCCCAATATATTCTTTGAATTCTTAGTGAGACAATGGCACTATATACCAGTAGCAAAAATTGTGGGTGCACATAACCCCAATATATTCTTTGAATTCCAAGTGAGACAATGGCACTATATACCAGTAGCAAAAAATGTGGGTGCACGTAACCCTCATATATTCTTTGAATTCCCAGTGAGACAATGGCACTTTATACCAATAGCAAAAATTGTGGGTGCACATGACCCCAATATATTCTTTGAATTCCCAGTGAGACAATGGCACTATATACCAGTAGCAAAAATTGTGGGTGCACGTAACCCCCATATATTCTTTGAATTCCCAGTGAGACAATGGCACTATATAGCAGTAGCAAAAATTGTGGGTGCACGTAATCCCAATATATTTTTTGAATTCCCAGTGAGACAATGGCACTATATACCAGTAGCAAAAATTGTGGGTGCACGTAACCCCAATATATTCTTTGAATTACCAGTCAGAAACTGGCACTATATACCAGTAGCAAAAATTGTGGGTGCACGTAACCCCAATATATTCTTTGAATTCCCAGTGAGACAATGGCACTATATACCAGTAGCAATAATTGTGGGTGCACGTAACCCCAATATATTCTTTGAATTACCAGTCAGAAACTGGCACTATATACCAGTAGCAAAAATTGTGGGTGCACGTAACCCCAATATATTCTTTGAATTCCCAGTGAGACAATGGCACTATATACCAGTAGCAATAATTGTGGGTGCACGTAACCCCCATATATTCTTTGAATTCCCAGTGAGACAATGGCACTATATACCAGTAGCAAAAATTGTGGGTGCACAAAACCCCAATATATTCTTTGAATTCCCAGTGAGACAATGGCACTATATATCAGTAGCAAAAATTGTGGGTGCACGTAACCCCCATATATTCTTTGAATTCCCAGTAAGACAATGGCACTATATAGCAGTAGCAAAAATTGTGGATGCACGTAATCCCCATATTTTCTTTGAATTCCCAGTGAGACAATGGCACTATATACCAGTAGCAAAAATTGTGGGTGCACGTAACCCCAATATATTCTTTGAATTACCAGTCAGAAACTGGCACTATATACCAGTAGCAAAAATTGTGGGTGCACGTAACCCTAATATATTCTTTGAATTCCCAGTGAGACAATGGCACTATATACCAGTAGCAAAAATTGTGGGTGCACATAACCCCAATATATTCTTTGAATTCCCAGTCAGACAATGGCACTATATACCAGTAGCAAAAATTGTGGGTGCACGTAACCCCCATATATTCTTTGAATTCCCAGTGAGACAATGACACTATATACCAGTAGCAAAAATTGTGGGTGCACATAACCCTAATATATTCTTTGAATTCTTAGTGAGACAATGGCACTATATAACAGTAGCAAAAATTGTGGGTGCACATGACCCCAATATATTCTTTGAATTCCCAGTGAGACAATGGAACTATATACCAGTAGCAAAAATTGTGGGTGCACGTAACCCCCATATTTTCTTTGAATTCCCAGTAAGACAATGGCACTATATAGCAGTAGCAAAAATTGTGGGTGCACGTAATCCCAATATATTCTTTGAATTCCCAGTGAGACAATGGCACTATATACCAGTAGCAAAAATTGTGGGTGCACATAACCCCAATATATTCTTTGAATTCCCAGTGAGACAATGGCACTATATACCAGTAGCAAAAATTGTGGGTGCACGTAACCCCAATATATTCTTTGAATTACCAGTCAGAAACTGGCACTATATACCAGTAGCAAAAATTGTGGGTGCACGTAACCCCCATATATTCTTTGAATTCCCAGTGAGACAATGGCACTATATACCAGTAGCAAAAATTGTGGGTGCACGTAACCCCCATATATTCTTTGAATTCCCAGTGAGACAATGGCACTATATACCAGTAGTAAAAATTGTGGGTGCACATAACCCCAATATATTCTTTGAATTCCCAGTCAGACAATGGCACTATATACCAGTAGCAAAAATTGTGGGGCACGTAACCCCCATATATTCTTTGAATTCCCAGTGAGTCAATGGCACTATATACCAGTAGCAAAAATTGTGGGTGCACATAACCCCAATATATTCTTTGAATTACCAGTCAGAAACTGGCACTATATACCAGTAGCAAAAATTGTGGGTGCTCGTAACCCCCATATATTCTTTGAATTCCCAGTGAGACAATGGCACTATATACCAGTAGTAAAAATTGTGGGTGCACGTAACCCCCATATATTCTTTGAATTCCCAGTGAGACAATGGCACTTTATACCAATAGCAAAAATTGTGGGTGCACATGACCCCAATATATTCTTTGAATTCCCAGTCAGACAATGGCACTATATACCAGTAGCAAAAATTGTGGGTGCACGTAACCCCAATATATTCTTTGAATTCTTAGTGAGACAATGGCACTATATACCAGTAGCAAAAATTGTGGGTGCACATAACCCCAATATATTCTTTGAATTCCCAGTGAGACAATGGCACTATATACCAGTAGCAAAAATTGTGGGTGCACGTAACCCCAATATATTCTTTGAATTCTTAGTGAGACAATGGCACTATATACCAGTAGCAAAAATTGTGGGTGCACGTAACCCCAATATATTCTTTGAATTCCCAGTGAGACAATGGCACTATATACCAGTAGCAAAAATTGTGGGTGCACGTAACCCCAATATATTCTTTGAATTACCAGTCAGAAACTGGCACTATATACCAGTAGCAAAAATTGTGGGTGCACGTAACCCCTATATATTCTTTGAATTCCCAGTGAGACAATGGCACTATATACCAGTAGCAAAAATTGTGGGTGCACATAACCCCAATATATTCTTTGAATTCCCAGTGAGACAATGGCAATATATACCAGTAGTAAAAATTGTGGGTGCACATAACCCCAATATATTCTTTGAATTCCCAGTCAGACAATGGAACTATATACCAGTAGCAAAAATTGTGGGTGCACGTAACCCCCATATATTCTTTGAATTCCCAGTGAGACAATGGCACTATATACCAGTAGCAAAAATTGTGGGTGCACATAACCCCAATATATTCTTTGAATTACCAGTCAGAAACTGGCACTATATACCAGTAGCAAAAATTGTGGGTGCACATAACCCCAATATATTCTTTGAATTCCCAGTGAGACAATGGCACTATATACCAGTAGCAAAAATTGTGGGTGCACGTAACCCCCATATATTCTTTGAATTCCCAGTGAGACAATGGCACTATATACAAGTAGCAAAAATTGTGGGTGCACGTAACCCTCATATATTCTTTGAATTCCCAGTGAGACAATGGCACTTTATACCAATAGCAAAAATTGTGGGTGCACATAACTTCAATATATTCTTTGAATTACCAGTCAGAAACTGGCACTATATACCAGTAGCAAAAATTGTGGGTGCACGTAACCCCTATATATTCTTTGAATTCCCAGTGAGACAATGGCACTATATACCAGTAGCAAAAATTGTGGGTGCACATAAACCCAATATATTCTTTGAATTCTTAGTGAGACAATGGCACTATATAGCAGTAGCAAAAATTGTGGGTGCACGTAATCCCAATATATTCTTTGAATTCCCAGTCAGACAATGGCACTATATACCAGTAGCAAAAAATATGGGTGCACGTAACCCCCATATATTCTTTGAATTCCCAGTGAGACAATGGCACTATATACCAGTAGCAAAAATTGTGGGTGCACGTAACCCCAATATATTCTTTGAATTCCCAGTGAGACAATGGCACTATATACCAGTAGCAAAAATTGTGGGTGCACATAACCCCAATATATTCTTTGAATTCCCAGTCAGACAATGACACTATATACCAGTAGCAAAAATTGTGGGTGCACGTAACCCCCATATATTCTTTGAATTCCCAGTGAGACAATGGCACTTTATACCAATAGCAAAAATTGTGGGTGCACATGACCCCAATATATTCTTTGAATTCCCAGTCAGACAATGGCACTATATACCAATAGCAAAAATTGTGGGTGCACATAACCCCAATATATTCTTTGAATTCTTAGTGAGACAATGGCACTATATACCAGTAGCAAAAATTTTGGGTGCACGTAACCCCCATATATTCTTTGAATTCCCAGTGAGACAATGGCACTATATACCAGTAGCAAAAATTGTGGGTGCACGTAACCCCAATATATTCTTTGAATTCCCAGTCAGACAATGGCACTATACACCAGTAGCAAAAATTGTGGGTGCACGTAACCCCAATATATTCTTTGAATTCCCAGTGAGACAATGGCACTATATACCAGTAGCAAAAATTGTGGGTGCACGTTACCCCAATATATTCTTTGAATTACCAGTCAGAAACTGGCACTATATACCAGTAGCAAAAATTGTGGGTGCACGTAACCCCAATATATTCTTTGAATTCCCAGTGAGACAATGGCACTATATACCAGTAGCAATAATTGTGGGTGCACGTAACCCCCATATATTCTTTGAATTCCCAGTGAGACAATGGCACTATATACCAGTAGCAAAAATTGTGGGTGCACATAACCCCAATATATTCTTTGAATTCCCAGTCAGACAATGGCACTATATACCAGTAGCAAAAATTGTGGGTGCACGTAACCCCCATATATTCTTTGAATTCCCAGTAAGACAATGGCACTATATAGCAGTAGCAAAAATTGTGGGTGCACGTAATCCCAATATATTCTTTGAATTCCCAGTGAGACAATGGCACTATATACCAGTAGCAAAAATTGTGGGTGCACATGACCCCAATATATTCTTTGAATTCCCAGTGAGACAATGGCACTATATACCAGTAGCAAAAATTGTGGGTGCACGTAACCCCAATATATTCTTTGAATTCCCAGTGAGACAATGGCACTATATACCAGTAGCAAAATTTGTGGGTGCACGTAACCCCCATATATTCTTTGAATTCCCAGTCAGACAATGGCACTATATACCAGTAGCAAAATTTGTGGGTGCACGTAACCCCCATATATTCTTTGAATTCCCAGTCAGACAATGGCACTATATACCAGTAGCAAAAATTGTGGGTGCACATAACCCCAATATATTCTTTAAATTCTTAGTGAGACAATGGCACTATATACCAGTAGCAAAAATTGTGGGTGCACATAACCCCAATATATTCTTTGAATTCCCAGTGAGACAATGGCACTATATACCAGTAGCAAAAATTGTGGGTGCACGTAACCCCAATATATTCTTTGAATTACCAGTCAGAAACTGGCACTATATACCAGTAGCAAAAATTGTGGGTGCACGTAACCCCAATATATTCTTTGAATTCCCAGTGAGACAATGGCACTATATACCAGTAGCAAAAATTGTGGGTGCACATAACCCCAATATATTCTTTGAATTCCCAGTGAGACAATGGCACTATATACCAGTAGCAAAAATTGTGGGTGCACATAACCCCAATATATTCTTTGAATTCCCAGTGAGACAATGGCACTATATATCAGTAGCAAAAATTGTGGGTGCACGTAACCCCCATATATTCTTTGAATTCCCAGTGAGACAATGGCACTTTATACCAGTAGCAAAAATTGTGGGTGCACATGACCCCAATATATTCTTTGAATTCCCAGTGAGACAATGGCACTATATACCAGTAGCAAAAATTGTGGGTGCACGTAACCCCCATATATTCTTTGAATTCCCAGTAAGACAATGGCACTATATACCAGTAGCAAAAATTGTGGGTGCACATAACCCCAATATATTCTTTGAATTCCCAGTTAGACAATGGCACTATATACCAGTAGCAAAAATTGTGGGTGCACGTAACCCCCATATTTTCTTTGAATTCCCAGTGAGACAATGGCACTATATACCAGTAGCAAAAATTGTGGGTGCACGTAACCCCAATATATTCTTTGAATTACAAGTCAGAAACTGGCACTATATACCGGTAGCAAAAATTGTGGGTGCACGTAACCCTAATATATTCTTTGAATTACAAGTCAGAAACTGGCACTATATACCAGTAGCAAAAATTGTGGGTGCACATAACCCCCATATATTCTTTGAATTCCCAGTGAGACAATGGCACTATATACCAGTAGCAAAAATTGTAGGTGCACATAACCCCAATATATTCTTTGAATTCCCAGTCAGACAATGGCACTATATACCAGTAGCAAAAATTGTGGGTGCACGTAAACCCCATATATTCCTTGAATTCCCAGTGAGACAATGGCACTATATACCAGTAGCAAAAATTGTGGGTGCACATAACCCCAATATATTCTTTGAATTCCCAGTCAGACAATGGCACTATATACCAGTAGCAAAAATTGTGGGTGCACGTAACCTCCATATATTCTTTGAATTCCCAGTGAGACAATGGCACTTTATACCAATAGCAAAAATTGTGGGTGCACATGACCCCAATATATTCTTTGAATTCCCAGTGAGACAATGGCACTATATACTAGTAGCAAAAATTGTGGGTGCACGTAACCCCCATATATTCTTTGAATTCCCAGTCAGACAATGGCACTATATACCAGTAGCAAAAATTGTGGGTGCACATAACCCCAATATATTCTTTGAATTCTTAGTGAGACAATGGCACTATATACCAGTAGCAAAAATTGTGGGTGCACGTAACCCCCATATATTCTTTGAATTCCCAGTGAGACAATGGCACTATATACCAGTAGCAAAAATTGTGGGTGCACGTAACCCCAATATATTCTTTGAATTCCAAGTCAGACAATGGCACTATACACCAGTAGCAAAAATTGTGGGTGCACGTAACCCCAATATATTCTTTGAATTCCCAGTGAGACAATGGCACTATATACCAGTAGCAAAAATTGTGGGTGCACGTTACCCCAATATATTCTTTGAATTACCAGTCAGAAACTGGCACTATATACCAGTAGCAAAAATTGTGGGTGCACGTAACCCCAATATATTCTTTGAATTCCCAGTGAGACAATGGCACTATATACCAGTAGCAATAATTGTGGGTGCACGTAACCCCCATATATTCTTTGAATTCCCAGTGAGACAATGGCACTATATACCAGTAGCAAAAATTGTGGGTGCACATAACCCCAATATATTCTTTGAATTCCCAGTCAGACAATGGCACTATATACCAGTAGCAAAAATTGTGGGTGCACGTAACCCCCATATATTCTTTGAATTCCCAGTAAGACAATGGCACTATATAGCAGTAGCAAAAATTGTGGGTGCACGTAATCCCAATATATTCTTTGAATTCCCAGTCAGACAATGGCACTATATACCAGTAGCAAAAATTGTGGGTGCACGTAACCCCCATATATTCTTTGAATTCCCAGTCAGACATTGGCACTATATACCAGTAGCAAAAATTGTGGGTGCACGTAACCCCAATATATTCTTTGAATTACCAGTCAGAAACTGGCACTATATACCAGTAGCAAAAATTGTGGGTGCACGTAACCCCAATATATTCTTTGAATTCCCAGTGAGACAATGGCACTATATACCAGAAGCAAAAATTGTGGGTGCACGTAACCCCTATATATTCTTTGAATTCCCAGTGAGACAATGGCACTATATACCAGTAGCAAAAATTGTGGGTGCACATAACCCCAATATATTCTTTGAATTCCCAGTTAGACAATGGCACTATATACCAGTAGCAAAAATCGTGGGTGCACGTAACCCCCATATATTCTTTGAATTCCCAGTGAGACAATGGCACTATATACCAGTAGCAAAAATTGTGGGTGCACATAACCCCAATATATTCTTTGAATTCTTAGTGAGACAATGGCACTATATACCAGTAGCAAAAATTGTGGGTGCACATGACCCCAATATATTCTTTGAATTCCCAGTGAGACAATGGCACTATATACCAGTAGCAAAAATTGTGGGTGCACGTAACCCCAATATATTCTTTGAATTCCCAGTGAGACAATGGCACTATATACCAGTAGCAAAATTTGTGGGTGCACGTAACCCCCATATATTCTTTGAATTCCCAGTCAGACAATGGCACTATATACCAGTAGCAAAAATTGTGGGTGCACATAACCCCAATATATTCTTTAAATTCTTAGTGAGACAATGGCACTATATACCAGTAGCAAAAATTGTGGGTGCACATAACCCCAATATATTCTTTGAATTCCCAGTGAGACAATGGCACTATATACCAGTAGCAAAAATTGTGGGTGCACGTAACCCCAATATATTCTTTGAATTACCAGTCAGAAACTGGCACTATATACCAGTAGCAAAAATTGTGGGTGCACGTAACCCCAATATATTCTTTGAATTCCCAGTGAGACAATGGCACTATATACCAGTAGCAAAAATTGTGGGTGCACATAACCCCAATATATTCTTTGAATTCCCAGTGAGACAATGGCACTATATACCAGTAGCAAAAATTGTGGGTGCACATAACCCCAATATATTCTTTGAATTCCCAGTGAGACAATGGCACTATATATCAGTAGCAAAAATTGTGGGTGCACGTAACCCCCATATATTCTTTGAATTCCCAGTGAGACAATGGCACTTTATACCAGTAGCAAAAATTGTGGGTGCACATGACCCCAATATATTCTTTGAATTCCCAGTGAGACAATGGCACTATATACCAGTAGCAAAAATTGTGGGTGCACGTAACCCCCATATATTCTTTGAATTCCCAGTAAGACAATGGCACTATATACCAGTAGCAAAAATTGTGGGTGCACATAACCCCAATATATTCTTTGAATTCCCAGTTAGACAATGGCACTATATACCAGTAGCAAAAATTGTGGGTGCACGTAACCCCCATATTTTCTTTGAATTCCCAGTGAGACAATGGCACTATATACCAGTAGCAAAAATTGTGGGTGCACGTAACCCCAATATATTCTTTGAATTACAAGTCAGAAACTGGCACTATATACCGGTAGCAAAAATTGTGGGTGCACGTAACCCTAATATATTCTTTGAATTACAAGTCAGAAACTGGCACTATATACCAGTAGCAAAAATTGTGGGTGCACATAACCCCCATATATTCTTTGAATTCCCAGTGAGACAATGGCACTATATACCAGTAGCAAAAATTGTAGGTGCACATAACCCCAATATATTCTTTGAATTCCCAGTCAGACAATGGCACTATATACCAGTAGCAAAAATTGTGGGTGCACGTAAACCCCATATATTCCTTGAATTCCCAGTGAGACAATGGCACTATATACCAGTAGCAAAAATTGTGGGTGCACATAACCCCAATATATTCTTTGAATTCCCAGTCAGACAATGGCACTATATACCAGTAGCAAAAATTGTGGGTGCACGTAACCTCCATATATTCTTTGAATTCCCAGTGAGACAATGGCACTTTATACCAATAGCAAAAATTGTGGGTGCACATGACCCCAATATATTCTTTGAATTCCCAGTGAGACAATGGCACTATATACTAGTAGCAAAAATTGTGGGTGCACGTAACCCCCATATATTCTTTGAATTCCCAGTCAGACAATGGCACTATATACCAGTAGCAAAAATTGTGGGTGCACATAACCCCAATATATTCTTTGAATTCTTAGTGAGACAATGGCACTATATACCAGTAGCAAAAATTGTGGGTGCACGTAACCCCCATATATTCTTTGAATTCCCAGTGAGACAATGGCACTATATACCAGTAGCAAAAATTGTGGGTGCACGTAACCCCAATATATTCTTTGAATTCCCAGTGAGACAATGGCACTATATACCAGTAGCAAAAATTGTGGGTGTACGTAACCCCAATACATTCATTGAATTACCAGTCAGAAACTGGCACAATATACCAGTAGCAAAAATTGTGGATGCACGTAACCCCAATATATTCTTTGAATTCCCAGTGAGACAATGGCACTATATACCAGTAGCAATAATTGTGGGTGCACGTAACCCCCATATATTCTTTGAATTCCCAGTGAGACAATGGCACTATATACCAGTAGCAAAAATTGTGGGTGCACATAACCCCAATATATTCTTTGAATTCCCAGTCAGACAATGGCACTATATACCAGTAGCAAAAATTGTGGGTGCACGTAACCCCCATATATTCTTTGAATTCCCAGTGAGACAATGGCACTATATACCAGTATTAAAAATTGTGGGTGCACATAACCCCAATATATTCTTTGAATTCCCAGTCAGACAATGGCACTATATACCAGTAGCAAAAATTGTGGGTGCACGTAACCTCCATATATTCTTTGAATTCCCAGTGAGACAATGGCACTTTATACCAATAGCAAAAATTGTGGGTGCACATGACCCCAATATATTCTTTGAATTCCCAGTGAGACAATGGCACTATATACCAGTAGCAAAAATTGTGGGTGCACGTAACCCCCATATATTCTTTGAATTCCCAGTCAGACAATGGCACTATATACCAGTAGCAAAAATTGTGGGTGCACGTAACCCCAATATATTCTTTGAATTCCCAGTGAGACAATGGCACTATATACCAGTAGCAAAAATTGTGGGTGTACGTAACCCCAATATATTCTTTGAATTACCAGTCAGAAACTGGCACAATATACCAGTAGCAAAAATTGTGGGTGCACGTAACCCCAATATATTCTTTGAATTCCCAGTGAGACAATGGCACTATATACCAGTAGCAATAATTGTGGGTGCACGTAACCCCCATATATTCTTTGAATTCCCAGTGAGACAATGGCACTATATACCAGTAGCAAAAATTGTGGGTGCACATAACCCCAATATATTCTTTGAATTCCCAGTCAGACAATGGCACTATATACCAGTAGCAAAAATTGTGGGTGCACGTAACCCCCATATATTCTTTGAATTCCCAGTGAGACAATGGCACTATATACCAGTAGCAAAAATTGTGGGTGCACATAACCCCAATATATTCTTTGAATTCCCAGTGAGACAATGGCACTATATACCAGTAGCAAAAATTGTGGGTGCACGTAACCCCAATATATTCTTTGAATTCCCAGGAAGACAATGGCACTATATAGCAGTAGCAAAAATTGTGGATGCACGTAATCCCAATATATTCTTTGAATTCCCAGTCAGACAATGGCACTATATACCAGTAGCAAAAATTGTGGGTGCACGTAACCCCCATATATTCTTTGAATTCCCAGTGAGACAATGGCACTATATACCAGTAGCAAAAATTGTGGGTGCACGTAACCCCAATATATTCTTTGAATTACCAGTCAGAAACTGGCACTATATACCAGTAGCAAAAATTGTGGGTGCATGTAACCCCAATATATTCTTTGAATTTCCAGTGAGACAATGGCACTATATACCAGTAGCAATAATTGTGGGTGCACGTAACCCCCATATATTCTTTGAATTCCCAGTGAGACAATGGCACTATATACCAGTAGCAAAAATTGTGGGTGCACATAACCCCAATATATTCTTTGAATTCCCAGTCAGACAATGGCACTATATACCAGTAGCAAAAATTGTGGGTGCACAAAACCCCCATATATTCTTTGAATTCCCAGTGAGACATTGGCACTATATACCAGTAGCAAAAATTGTGGGTGAACATAACCCCAATATATTCTTTGAATTCCCAGTGAGACAATGGCACTATATACCAGTAGCAAAAATTGTGGGTGCACGTAACCCCCATATACTCTTTGAATTCCCAGTGAGACAATGGCACTTTATACCAGTAGCAAAAATTGTGGGTGCACATAACCCCAATATATTCTTTGAATTCCCAGTTAGACAATGGCACTATATACCAGTAGCAAAAATTGTGGGTGCACGTAACCCCCATATATTCTTTGAATTCCCAGTGAGACAATGGCACTATATACCAGTAGCAAAAATTGTGGGTGCACGTAACCCCAATATATTCTTTGAATTACCAGTCAGAAACTGGCACTATATACCAGTAGCAAAAATTGTGGGTGCACGTAACCCCAATATATTCTTTGAATTCCCAGTGAGACAATGGCACTATATAATAGTAGCTAAAATTGTGGGTGCACGTAACCCCCATATATTCTTTGAATTCCCAGTGAGACAATGACACTATATACCAGTAGCAAAAATTGTGGGTGCACATAACCCCAATATATTCTTTGAATTCCCAGTCAGACAATGGCACTATATACCAGTAGCAAAAATTGTGGGTGCACGTAACCCCCATATATTCTTTGAATTCCCAGTGAGACAATGGCACTATATACCAGTAGCAATAATTGTGGGTGCACATAACCCTAATATATTCTTTGAATTCTTAGTGAGACAATGGCACTATATACCAGTAGCAAAAATTGTGGGTGCACATGACCCCAATATATTCTTTGAATTCCCAGTGAGACAATGGCACTATATACCAGTAGCAAAAATTATGGGTGCACGTAACCCCCATATATTCTTTGAATTCCCAGTAAGACAATGGCACTATATAGCAGTAGCAAAAATTGTGGGTGCACGTAATCCCAATATATTCTTTGAATTCCCAGTGAGACAATGGCACTATATACCAGTAGCAAAAATTGTGGGTGCACATAACCCCAATATATTCTTTGAATTCCCAGTGAGACAATGGCACTATATACCAGTAGCAAAAATTGTGGGTGCACATAACCCCAATATATTCTTTGAATTCCCAGTTAGACAATGGCACTATATACCAGTAGCAAAAATTGTGGGTGCACATAACCCCAATATATTCTTTGAATTTTCAGTCAGACAATGGCACTATATACCAGTAGCAAAAATTGTGGGTGCACGTAACCCCCATATATTCTTTGAATTCCCAGTCAGACAATGGCACTATATACCAGTAGCAAAAACTGTGGGTGCACATAACCCCAATATATTCTTTGAATTCCCAGTGAGACAATGGCACTATATACCAGTAGCAAAAATTGTGGGTGCACGTTACCCCCATATATTCTTTGAATTCCCAGTGAGACAATGGCACTATATACCAGTATTAAAAATTGTGGGTGCACATAACCCCAATATATTCTTTGAATTCCCAGTCAGACAATGGCACTATATACCAGTAGCAAAAATTGTGGGTGCACGTAACCTCCATATATTCTTTGAATTCCCAGTGAGACAATGGCACTTTATACCAATAGCAAAAATTGTGGGTGCACATGACCCCAATATATTCTTTGAATTCCCAGTGAGACAATGGCACTATATACCAGTAGCAAAAATTGTGGGTGCACGTAACCCCCATATATTCTTTGAATTCCCAGTCAGACAATGGCACTATATACCAGTAGCAAAAATTGTGGGTGCACGTAACCCCAATATATTCTTTGAATTCCCAGTGAGACAATGGCACTATATACCAGTAGCAAAAATTGTGGGTGTACGTAACCCCAATATATTCTTTGAATTACCAGTCAGAAACTGGCACAATATACCAGTAGCAAAAATTGTGGGTGCACGTAACCCCAATATATTCTTTGAATTCCCAGTGAGACAATGGCACTATATACCAGTAGCAATAATTGTGGGTGCACGTAACCCCCATATATTCTTTGAATTCCCAGTGAGACAATGGCACTATATACCAGTAGCAAAAATTGTGGGTGCACATAACCCCAATATATTCTTTGAATTCCCAGTCAGACAATGGCACTATATACCAGTAGCAAAAATTGTGGGTGCACGTAACCCCCATATATTCTTTGAATTCCCAGTGAGACAATGGCACTATATACCAGTAGCAAAAATTGTGGGTGCACATAACCCCAATATATTCTTTGAATTCCCAGTGAGACAATGGCACTATATACCAGTAGCAAAAATTGTGGGTGCACGTAACCCCAATATATTCTTTGAATTCCCAGTAAGACAATGGCACTATATAGCAGTAGCAAAAATTGTGGATGCACGTAATCCCAATATATTCTTTGAATTCCCAGTCAGACAATGGCACTATATACCAGTAGCAAAAATTGTGGGTGCACGTAACCCCCATATATTCTTTGAATTCCCAGTGAGACAATGGCACTATATACCAGTAGCAAAAATTGTGGGTGCACGTAACCCCAATATATTCTTTGAATTACCAGTCAGAAACTGGCACTATATACCAGTAGCAAAAATTGTGGGTGCATGTAACCCCAATATATTCTTTGAATTCCCAGTGAGACAATGGCACTATATACCAGTAGCAATAATTGTGGGTGCACGTAACCCCCATATATTCTTTGAATTCCCAGTGAGACAATGGCACTATATACCAGTAGCAAAAATTGTGGGTGCACATAACCCCAATATATTCTTTGAATTCCCAGTCAGACAATGGCACTATATACCAGTAGCAAAAATTGTGGGTGCACAAAACCCCCATATATTCTTTGAATTCCCAGTGAGACATTGGCACTATATACCAGTAGCAAAAATTGTGGGTGAACATAACCCCAATATATTCTTTGAATTCCCAGTGAGACAATGGCACTATATACCAGTAGCAAAAATTGTGGGTGCACGTATCCCCCATATACTCTTTGAATTCCCAGTGAGACAATGGCACTTTATACCAGTAGCAAAAATTGTGGGTGCACATAACCCCAATATATTCTTTGAATTCCCAGTTAGACAATGGCACTATATACCAGTAGCAAAAATTGTGGGTGCACGTAACCCCCATATATTCTTTGAATTCCCAGTGAGACAATGGCACTATATACCAGTAGCAAAAATTGTGGGTGCACGTAACCCCAATATATTCTTTGAATTACCAGTCAGAAACTGGCACTATATACCAGTAGCAAAAATTGTGGGTGCACGTAACCCCAATATATTCTTTGAATTCCCAGTGAGACAATGGCACTATATAATAGTAGCAAAAATTGTGGGTGCACGTAACCCCCATATATTCTTTGAATTCCCAGTGAGACAATGACACTATATACCAGTAGCAAAAATTGTGGGTGCACATAACCCCAATATATTCTTTGAATTCCCAGTCAGACAATGGCACTATATACCAGTAGCAAAAATTGTGGGTGCACGTAACCCCCATATATTCTTTGAATTCCCAGTGAGACAATGGCACTATATACCAGTAGCAATAATTGTGGGTGCACATAACCCTAATATATTCTTTGAATTCTTAGTGAGACAATGGCACTATATACCAGTAGCAAAAATTGTGGGTGCACATGACCCCAATATATTCTTTGAATTCCCAGTGAGACAATGGCACTATATACCAGTAGCAAAAATTATGGGTGCACGTAACCCCCATATATTCTTTGAATTCCCAGTAAGACAATGGCACTATATAGCAGTAGCAAAAATTGTGGGTGCACGTAATCCCAATATATTCTTTGAATTCCCAGTGAGACAATGGCACTATATACCAGTAGCAAAAATTGTGGGTGCACATAACCCCAATATATTCTTTGAATTCCCAGTGAGACAATGGCACTATATACCAGTAGCAAAAATTGTGGGTGCACATAACCCCAATATATTCTTTGAATTCCCAGTTAGACAATGGCACTATATACCAGTAGCAAAAATTGTGGGTGCACATAACCCCAATATATTCTTTGAATTTTCAGTCAGACAATGGCACTATATACCAGTAGCAAAAATTGTGGGTGCACGTAACCCCCATATATTCTTTGAATTCCCAGTCAGACAATGGCACTATATGCCAGTAGCAAAAATTGTGGGTGCACATAACCCCAATATATTCTTTGAATTCCCAGTGAGACAATGGCACTATATACCAGTAGCAAAAATTGTGGGTGCACGTTACCCTCATATATTCTTTGAATTCCCAGTGAGACAATGGCACTATATACCAGTAGCAAAAATTGTGGGTGCACATAACCCCAATATATTCTTTGAATTCCCAGTTAGACAATGGCACTATATACCAGTAGCAAAAATTGTGGGTGCACATAACCCCAATATATTCTTTGAATTTTCAGTCAGACAATGGCACTATATACCAGTAGCAAAAATTGTGGGTGCACGTAACCCCCATATATTCTTTGAATTCCCAGTCAGACAATGGCACTATATACCAGTAGCAAAAATTGTGGGTGCACATAACCCCAATATATTCTTTGAATTCCCAGTGAGACAATGGCACTATATACCAGTAGCAAAAATTGTGGGTGCACGTTACCCTCATATATTCTTTGAATTCCCAGTGAGACAATGGCACTATATACCAGTAGCAAAAATTGTGGGTGCACGTAAACCCCATATATTCTTTGAATTCCCAGTGAGACAATGGCACTATATACCAGTAGCAAAAATTGTGGGTGCACATAACCCCAATATATTCTTTGAATTCCCAGTCAGACAAAGGCACTATATACCAGTAGCAAAAATTGTGGGTGCACGTAATCCCAATATATTCTTTGAATTCCCAGTGAGACAATGGCACTATATACCAGTAGCAAAAATTGTGGGTGCACGTAACCCCAATATATTGTTTGAATTACCAGTCAGAAACTGGCACTATATACCAGTAGCAAAAATTGTGGGTGCACGTAACCCCCATATATTCTTTGAATTCCCAGTGAGACAATGGCACTATATACCAGTAGCAAAAATTGTGGGTGCACATAACCCCAATATATTCTTTGAATTCCCAGTCAGACAATGGCACTATATACCAGTAGCAAAAATTGTGGGTGCACATAACCCCAATATATTCTTTGAATTCTTAGTGAGACAATGGCACTATATACCAGTAGCAAAAATTGTGGGTGCACATAACCCCAATATATTCTTTGAATTCCCAGTCAGACAATGGCACTATATACCAGTAGCAAAAATTGTGGGTGCACATAACCCCCATATATTCTTTGAATTCCCAGTGAGACAATGGCACTATATACCAGTAGCAAAAATTGTGGGTGCACATAACCCCAATATATTCTTTGAATTCCCAGTCAGACAATGGCACTATATACCAGTAGCAAAAATTGTGGGTGCACGTAAACCCCATATATTCCTTGAATTCCCAGTGAGACAATGGCACTATATACCAGTAGCAAAAATTGTGAGTGCACGTAACCCTAATATATTCTTTGAATTCCCAGTGAGACAATGGCACTATATACCAGTAGCAAAAATTGTGGGTGCACGTAACCCCAATATATTCTTTGAATTACCAGTCAGAAACTGGCACTATATACCAGTAGCAAAAATTGTGGGTGCACGTAACCCCAATATATTCTTTGAATTCCCAGTGAGACATAGGCACTATATACCAGTAGCAATAATTGTGGGTGCACGTAACCCCCATATATTCTTTGAATTCCCAGTGAGACAATGGCACTATATACCAGTAGCAAAAATTGTGGGTGCACATAACCCCAATATATTCTTTGAATTCCCAGTCAGACAATGGCACTATATACCAGTAGCAAAAATTGTGGGTGCACGTAACCCCCATATATTCTTTGAATTCCCAGTGAGACAATGGCACTATATACCAGTAGCAAAAATTGTGGGTGCACATAACCCCAATATATTCTTTGAATTCCCAGTGAGACAATGGCACTATATACCAGTAGCAAAAATTGTGGGTGCACGTAACCCCCATATATTCTTTGAATTCCCAGTGAGACAATGGCACTTTATACCAGTAGCAAAAATTGTGGGTGCACATGACCCCAATATATTCTTTGAATTCCCAGTGAGACAATGGCAATATATACCAGTAGCAGAAATTGTGGTTGCATGTAACCCCCATATATTCTTTGAATTCCCATTAAGACAATGGCACTATATAGCAGTAGCAAAAATTGTGGGTGCACGTAATCCCAATATATTCTTTGAATTCCCAGTCAGACAATGGCACTATATACCAGTAGCAAAAATTGTGGGTGCACGTAACCCCAATATATTCTTTGAATTACCAGTGAGAAACTGGCACTATATACCAGTAGCAAAAATTGTGGGTGCACATAACCCCAATATATTCTTTGAATTCCCAGTGAGACAATGGCACTATATACCAGTAGCAAAAATTGTGGGTGCACGTAACCCCCATATATTCTTTGAATTCCCAGTGAGACAATGGCACTTTATACCAGTAGCAAAAATTGTGGGTGCACATGACCCCAATATATTCTTTGA
This sequence comes from Leptodactylus fuscus, assembly GCF_031893055.1. Classification (NCBI taxonomy): domain Eukaryota; kingdom Metazoa; phylum Chordata; class Amphibia; order Anura; family Leptodactylidae; genus Leptodactylus; species Leptodactylus fuscus. The sequence goes on along the minus strand of NW_027440229.1, from coordinate 156,217 downwards.
ATTCCCAGTGAGACAATGGCAATATATACCAGTAGCAGAAATTGTGGTTGCATGTAACCCCCATATATTCTTTGAATTCCCAGTAAGACAATGGCACTATATAGCAGTAGCAAAAATTGTGGGTGCACGTAATCCCAATATATTCTTTGAATTCCCAGTCAGACAATGGCACTATATACCAGTAGCAAAAATTGTGGGTGCACGTAACCCCAATATATTCTTTGAATTACCAGTGAGAAACTGGCACTATATACCAGTAGCAAAAATTGTGGGTGCACATAACCCCAATATATTCTTTGAATTCCCAGTGAGACAATGGCACTATATACCAGTAGCAAAAATTGTGGGTGCACGTAACCCCAATATATTCTTTGAATTACCAGTCAGAAACTGGCACTATATACCAGTAGCAAAAATTGTGGGTGCACGTAACCCCAATATATTCTTTGAATTCCCAGTGAGACAATGGCACTATATACCAGTAGCAATAATTGTGGGTGCACGTAACCCCCATATATTCTTTGAATTCCCAGTGAGACAATGGCACTATATACCAGTAGCAAAAATTGTGGGTGCACAAAACCCCAATATATTCTTTGAATTCCCAGTGAGACAATGGCACCATATACCAGTAGCAAAAATTGTGGGTGCACATAACCCCAATATATTCTTTGAATTCCCAGTGAGACAATGGCACTATATATCAGTAGCAAAAATTGTGGGTGCACGTAACCCCCATATATTCTTTGAATTCCCAGTAAGACAATGGCACTATATAGCAGTAGCAAAAATTGTGGATGCACGTAATCCCCATATTTTCTTTGAATTCCCAGTGAGACAATGGCACTATATACCAGTAGCAAAAATTGTGGGTGCACGTAACCCCAATATATTCTTTGAATTACCAGTCAGAAACTGGCACTATATACCAGTAGCAAAAATTGTGGGTGCACGTAACCCTAATATATTCTTTGAATTCCCAGTGAGACAATGGCACTATATACCAGTAGCAAAAATTGTGGGTGCACATAACCCCAATATATTCTTTGAATTCCCAGTCAGACAATGGCACTATATACCAGTAGCAAAAATTGTGGGTGCACGTAACCCCCATATATTCTTTGAATTCCCAGTGAGACAATGACACTATATACCAGTAGCAAAAATTGTGGGTGCACATAACCCTAATATATTCTTTGAATTCTTAGTGAGACAATGGCACTATATAACAGTAGCAAAAATTGTGGGTGCACATGACCCCAATATATTCTTTGAATTCCCAGTGAGACAATGGAACTATATACCAGTAGCAAAAATTGTGGGTGCACGTAACCCCCATATTTTCTTTGAATTCCCAGTAAGACAATGGCACTATATAGCAGTAGCAAAAATTGTGGGTGCACGTAATCCCAATATATTCTTTGAATTCCCAGTGAGACAATGGCACTATATACCAGTAGCAAAAATTGTGGGTGCACATAACCCCAATATATTCTTTGAATTCCCAGTGAGACAATGGCACTATATACCAGTAGCAAAAATTGTGGGTGCACGTAACCCCAATATATTCTTTGAATTACCAGTCAGAAACTGGCACTATATACCAGTAGCAAAAATTGTGGGTGCACGTAACCCCCATATATTCTTTGAATTCCCAGTGAGACAATGGCACTATATACCAGTAGCAAAAATTGTGGGTGCACGTAACCCCCATATATTCTTTGAATTCCCAGTGAGACAATGGCACTATATACCAGTAGTAAAAATTGTGGGTGCACATAACCCCAATATATTCTTTGAATTCCCAGTCAGACAATGGCACTATATACCAGTAGCAAAAATTGTGGGGCACGTAACCCCCATATATTCTTTGAATTCCCAGTGAGTCAATGGCACTATATACCAGTAGCAAAAATTGTGGGTGCACATAACCCCAATATATTCTTTGAATTACCAGTCAGAAACTGGCACTATATACCAGTAGCAAAAATTGTGGGTGCTCGTAACCCCCATATATTCTTTGAATTCCCAGTGAGACAATGGCACTATATACCAGTAGTAAAAATTGTGGGTGCACGTAACCCCCATATATTCTTTGAATTCCCAGTGAGACAATGGCACTTTATACCAATAGCAAAAATTGTGGGTGCACATGACCCCAATATATTCTTTGAATTCCCAGTCAGACAATGGCACTATATACCAGTAGCAAAAATTGTGGGTGCACGTAACCCCAATATATTCTTTGAATTCTTAGTGAGACAATGGCACTATATACCAGTAGCAAAAATTGTGGGTGCACATAACCCCAATATATTCTTTGAATTCCCAGTGAGACAATGGCACTATATACCAGTAGCAAAAATTGTGGGTGCACGTAACCCCAATATATTCTTTGAATTCTTAGTGAGACAATGGCACTATATACCAGTAGCAAAAATTGTGGGTGCACGTAACCCCAATATATTCTTTGAATTCCCAGTGAGACAATGGCACTATATACCAGTAGCAAAAATTGTGGGTGCACGTAACCCCAATATATTCTTTGAATTACCAGTCAGAAACTGGCACTATATACCAGTAGCAAAAATTGTGGGTGCACGTAACCCCTATATATTCTTTGAATTCCCAGTGAGACAATGGCACTATATACCAGTAGCAAAAATTGTGGGTGCACATAACCCCAATATATTCTTTGAATTCCCAGTGAGACAATGGCAATATATACCAGTAGTAAAAATTGTGGGTGCACATAACCCCAATATATTCTTTGAATTCCCAGTCAGACAATGGAACTATATACCAGTAGCAAAAATTGTGGGTGCACGTAACCCCCATATATTCTTTGAATTCCCAGTGAGACAATGGCACTATATACCAGTAGCAAAAATTGTGGGTGCACGTAACCCCAATATATTCTTTGAATTACCAGTCAGAAACTGGCACTATATACCAGTAGCAAAAATTGTGGGTGCACATAACCCCAATATATTCTTTGAATTCCCAGTGAGACAATGGCACTATATACCAGTAGCAAAAATTGTGGGTGCACGTAACCCCCATATATTCTTTGAATTCCCAGTGAGACAATGGCACTATATACCAGTAGCAAAAATTGTGGGTGCACGTAACCCTCATATATTCTTTGAATTCCCAGTGAGACAATGGCACTTTATACCAATAGCAAAAATTGTGGGTGCACATAACTTCAATATATTCTTTGAATTACCAGTCAGAAACTGGCACTATATACCAGTAGCAAAAATTGTGGGTGCACGTAACCCCTATATATTCTTTGAATTCCCAGTGAGACAATGGCACTATATACCAGTAGCAAAAATTGTGGGTGCACATAAACCCAATATATTCTTTGAATTCTTAGTGAGACAATGGCACTATATAGCAGTAGCAAAAATTGTGGGTGCACGTAATCCCAATATATTCTTTGAATTCCCAGTCAGACAATGGCACTATATACCAGTAGCAAAAAATATGGGTGCACGTAACCCCCATATATTCTTTGAATTCCCAGTGAGACAATGGCACTATATACCAGTAGCAAAAATTGTGGGTGCACGTAACCCCAATATATTCTTTGAATTCCCAGTGAGACAATGGCACTATATACCAGTAGCAAAAAATGTGGGTGCACATAACCCCAATATATTCTTTTGAATTCCAAGTGAGACAATGGCACTATATACCAGTAGCAAAAATTGTGGGTGCACATAACTCCCATATATTCTTTGAATTCCCAGTGAGACAATGGCACTATATACCAGTAGCAAAAATTGTGGGTGCACATAACCCCAATATATTCTTTGAATTCCCAGTGAGGCAATGGCACTATATACCAGTATTAAAAATTGTGGGTGCACATAACCCCAATATATTCTTTGAATTCCCAGTCAGACAATGGCACTATATACCAGTAGCAAAAATTGTGGGTGCACGTAACCCCCATATATTCTTTGAATTCTTAGTGAGACAATGGCACTATATACCAGTAGCAAAAATTGTGGGTGCACATAACCCCAATATATTCTTTGAATTCCCAGTCAGACAATGGCACTACATACCAGTAGCAAAAATTGTGGGTGCACGTAACCCCCATATATTCTTTGAATTCCCCGTGAGACAATGGCACTTTATACCAATAGCAAAAATTGTGGGTGCACGTAACCCAAATATATTCTTTGAATTCCCAGTCAGACTATGGCACTATATACCAGTAGTAAAAATTGTGGGTGCACATAACCCCAATATATTCTTTGAATTCCCAGTCAGACAATGGCACTATATACCAGTAGCAAAAATTGTGGGTGCACGTAACCCCCATATATTCTTTGAATTCTTAGTGAGACAATGGCACTATATACCAGTAGCAAAAATTGTGGGTGCACGTAACCCCCATATATTCTTTGAATTCCCAGTGAGACAATGGCACTATATACCAGTAGCAAAAATTGTGGGTGCACGTAACCCCAATATATTCTTTGAATTCTCAGTCAGACAATGGCACTATATACCAGTAGCAAAAATTGTGGGTGCACGTAACCCCAATATATTCTTTGAATTCCCAGTGAGACAATGGCACTATATACCAGTAGCAAAAATTGTGGGTGCACGTTACCCCAATATATTCTTTGAATTACCAGTCAGAAACTGGCACTATATACCAGTAGCAAAAATTGTGGGTGCACGTAACCCCAATATATTCTTTGAATTCCCAGTGAGACAATGGCACTATATACCAGTAGCAATAATTGTGGGTGCACGTAACCCCCATATATTCTTTGAATTCCCAGTGAGACAATGGCACTATATACCAGTAGCAAAAATTGTGGGTGCACATAACCCCAATATATTCTTTGAATTCCCAGTCAGACAATGGCACTATATACCAGTAGCAAAAATTGTGGGTGCACGTAACCCCCATATATTCTTTGAATTCCCAGTAAGACAATGGCACTATATAGCAGTAGCAAAAATTGTGGGTGCACGTAATCCCAATATATTCTTTGAATTCCCAGTCAGACAATGGCACTATATACCAGTAGCAAAAATTGTGGGTGCACGTAACCCCCATATATTCTTTGAATTCCCAGTCAGACATTGGCACTATATACCAGTAGCAAAAATTGTGGGTGCACGTAACCCCAATATATTCTTTGAATTACCAGTCAGAAACTGGCACTATATACCAGTAGCAAAAATTGTGGGTGCACGTAACCCCAATATATTCTTTGAATTCCCAGTGAGACAATGGCACTATATACCAGAAGCAAAAATTGTGGGTGCACGTAACCCCTATATATTATTTGAATTCCCAGTGAGACAATGGCACTATATACCAGTAGCAAAAATTGTGGGTGCACATAACCCCAATATATTCTTTGAATTCCCAGTTAGACAATGGCACTATATACCAGTAGCAAAAATCGTGGGTGCACGTAACCCCCATATATTCTTTGAATTCCCAGTGAGACAATGGCACTATATACCAGTAGCAAAAATTGTGGGTGCACATAACCCCAATATATTCTTTGAATTCTTAGTGAGACAATGGCACTATATACCAGTAGCAAAAATTGTGGGTGCACATGACCCCAATATATTCTTTGAATTCCCAGTGAGACAATGGCACTATATACCAGTAGCAAAAATTGTGGGTGCACGTAACCCCAATATATTCTTTGAATTCCCAGTGAGACAATGGCACTATATACCAGTAGCAAAATTTGTGGGTGCACGTAACCCCCATATATTCTTTGAATTCCCAGTCAGACAATGGCACTATATACCAGTAGCAAAAATTGTGGGTGCACATAACCCCAATATATTCTTTAAATTCTTAGTGAGACAATGGCACTATATACCAGTAGCAAAAATTGTGGGTGCACATAACCCCAATATATTCTTTGAATTCCCAGTGAGACAATGGCACTATATACCAGTAGCAAAAATTGTGGGTGCACGTAACCCCAATATATTCTTTGAATTACCAGTCAGAAACTGGCACTATATACCAGTAGCAAAAATTGTGGGTGCACGTAACCCCAATATATTCTTTGAATTCCCAGTGAGACAATGGCACTATATATAAGTAGCAATAATTGTGGGTGCACGTAACCCCCATATATTCTTTGAATTCCCAGTGAGACAATGGCACTATATACCAGTAGCAAAAATTGTGGGTGCACATAACCCCAATATATTCTTTGAATTCCCAGTGAGACAATGGCACTATATACCAGTAGCAAAAATTGTGGGTGCACATAACCCCAATATATTCTTTGAATTCCCAGTGAGACAATGGCACTATATATCAGTAGCAAAAATTGTGGGTGCACGTAACCCCCATATATTCTTTGAATTCCCAGTGAGACAATGGCACTTTATACCAGTAGCAAAAATTGTGGGTGCACATGACCCCAATATATTCTTTGAATTCCCAGTGAGACAATGGCACTATATACCAGTAGCAAAAATTGTGGGTGCACGTAACCCCCATATATTCTTTGAATTCCCAGTAAGACAATGGCACTATATAGCAGTAGCAAAAATTGTGGGTGCACGTAATCCCAATATATTCTTTGAATTCCCAGTCAGACAATGGCACTATATACCAGTAGCAAAAATTGTGGGTGCACGTAACCCCCATATATTCTTTGAATTCCCAGTCAGACAATGGCACTATATACCAGTAGCAAAAATTGTGGGTGCACATAACCCCAATATATTCTTTGAATTCCCAGTTAGACAATGGCACTATATACCAGTAGCAAAAATTGTGGGTGCACGTAACCCCCATATTTTCTTTGAATTCCCAGTGAGACAATGGCACTATATACCAGTAGCAAAAATTGTGGGTGCACGTAACCCCAATATATTCTTTGAATTACAAGTCAGAAACTGGCACTATATACCAGTAGCAAAAATTGTGGGTGCACGTAACCCTAATATATTCTTTGAATTCCCAGTGAGACAATGGCACTATATACCAGTAGCAAAAATTGTGGGTGCACGTAACCCCAATATATTCTTTGAATTACCAGTCAGAAACTGGCACTATATACCAGTAGCAAAAATTGTGGTTGCTCGTAACCCCCATATATTCTTTGAATTCCCAGTGAGACAATGGCACTATATACCAGTAGTAAAAATTGTGGGTGCACGTAACCCCCATATATTCTTTGAATTCCCAGTGAGACAATGGCACTTTATACCAATAGCAAAAATTGTGGGTGCACATGACCCCAATATATTCTTTGAATTCCCAGTCAGACAATGGCACTATATACCAGTAGCAAAAATTGTGGGTGCACGTAACCCCAATATATTCTTTGAATTCTTAGTGAGACAATGGCACTATATACCAGTAGCAAAAATTGTGGGTGCACATAACCCCAATATATTCTTTGAATTCCCAGTGAGACAATGGCACTATATACCAGTAGCAAAAATTGTGGGTGCACGTAACCCCAATATATTCTTTGAATTCTTAGTGAGACAATGGCACTATATACCAGTAGCAAAAATTGTGGGTGCACGTAACCCCAATATATTCTTTGAATTCCCAGTGAGACAATGGCACTATATACCAGTAGCAAAAATTGTGGGTGCACGTAACCCCAATATATTCTTTGAATTACCAGTCAGAAACTGGCACTATATACCAGTAGCAAAAATTGTGGGTGCACGTAACCCCTATATATTCTTTGAATTCCCAGTGAGACAATGGCACTATATACCAGTAGCAAAAATTGTGGGTGCACATAACCCCAATATATTCTTTGAATTCCCAGTGAGACAATGGCAATATATACCAGTAGTAAAAATTGTGGGTGCACATAACCCCAATATATTCTTTGAATTCCCAGTCAGACAATGGAACTATATACCAGTAGCAAAAATTGTGGGTGCACGTAACCCCCATATATTCTTTGAATTCCCAGTGAGACAATGGCACTATATACCAGTAGCAAAAATTGTGGGTGCACGTAACCCCAATATATTCTTTGAATTACCAGTCAGAAACTGGCACTATATACCAGTAGCAAAAATTGTGGGTGCACATAACCCCAATATATTCTTTGAATTCCCAGTGAGACAATGGCACTATATACCAGTAGCAAAAATTGTGGGTGCACGTAACCCCCATATATTCTTTGAATTCCCAGTGAGACAATGGCACTATATACCAGTAGCAAAAATTGTGGGTGCACGTAACCCTCATATATTCTTTGAATTCCCAGTGAGACAATGGCACTTTATACCAATAGCAAAAATTGTGGGTGCACATAACTTCAATATATTCTTTGAATTCCCAGTCAGACAATGGCACTATATACCAGTAGCAAAAATTGTGGGTGCACATAAACCCAATATATTCTTTGAATTCTTAGTGAGACAATGGCACTATATAGCAGTAGCAAAAATTGTGGGTGCACGTAATCCCAATATATTCTTTGAATTCCCAGTCAGACAATGGCACTATATACCAGTAGCAAAAAATATGGGTGCACGTAACCCCCATATATTCTTTGAATTCCCAGTGAGACAATGGCACTATATACCAGTAGCAAATATTGTGGGTGCACGTAACCCCAATATATTCTTTGAATTCCCAGTGAGACAATGGCACTATATACCAGTAGCAAAAAATGTGGGTGCACATAACCCCAATATATTCTTTGAATTCCCAGTGAGACAATGGCACTATATACCAGTAGCAAAAATTGTGGGTGCACATAACTCCCATATATTCTTTGAATTCCCAGTGAGACAATGGCACTATATACCAGTAGCAAAAATTGTGGGTGCACATAACCCCAATATATTCTTTGAATTCCCAGTGAGACAATGGCACTATATACCAGTATTAAAAATTGTGGGTGCACATAACCCCAATATATTCTTTGAATTCCCAGTCAGACAATGGCACTATATACCAGTAGCAAAAATTGTGGGTGCACGTAACCCCCATATATTCTTTGAATTCTTAGTGAGACAATGGCACTATATACCAGTAGCAAAAATTGTGGGTGCACATAACCCCAATATATTCTTTGAATTCCCAGTCAGACAATGGCACTACATACCAGTAGCAAAAATTGTGGGTGCACGTAACCCCCATATATTCTTTGAATTCCCAGTGAGACAATGGCACTTTATACCAATAGCAAAAATTGTGGGTGCACGTAACCCAAATATATTCTTTGAATTCCCAGTCAGACAATGGCACTATATACCAGTAGTAAAAATTGTGGGTGCACATAACCCCAATATATTCTTTGAATTCCCAGTCAGACAATGGCACTATATACCAGTAGCAAAAATTGTGGGTGCACGTAACCCCCATATATTCTTTGAATTCTTAGTGAGACAATGGCACTATATACCAGTAGCAAAAATTGTGGGTGCACATAACCCCAATATATTCTTTGAATTCCCAGTCAGACAATGACACTATATACCAGTAGCAAAAATTGTGGGTGCACGTAACCCCCATATATTCTTTGAATTCCCAGTGAGACAATGGCACTTTATACCAATAGCAAAAATTGTGGGTGCACATGACCCCAATATATTCTTTGAATTCCCAGTCAGACAATGGCACTATATACCAATAGCAAAAATTGTGGGTGCACATAACCCCAATATATTCTTTGAATTCTTAGTGAGACAATGGCACTATATACCAGTAGCAAAAATTGTGGGTGCACGTAACCCCCATATATTCTTTGAATTCCCAGTGAGACAATGGCACTATATACCAGTAGCAAAAATTGTGGGTGCACGTAACCCCAATATATTCTTTGAATTCCCAGTCAGACAATGGCACTATATACCAATAGCAAAAATTGTGGGTGCACATAACCCCAATATATTCTTTGAATTCTTAGTGAGACAATGGCACTATATACCAGTAGCAAAAATTGTGGGTGCACGTAACCCCCATATATTCTTTGAATTCCCAGTGAGACAATGGCACTATATACCAGTAGCAAAAATTGTGGGTGCACGTAACCCCAATATATTCTTTGAATTCCCAGTGAGACAATGGCACTATATACCAGTAGCAAAAATTGTGGGTGCACGTTACCCCAATATATTCTTTGAATTACCAGTCAGAAACTGGCACTATATACCAGTAGCAAAAATTGTGGGTGCACGTAACCCCAATATATTCTTTGAATTCCCAGTGAGACAATGGCACTATATACCAGTAGCAAAAATTGTGGGTGCACGTAACCCCCATATATTCTTTGAATTCCCAGTAAGACAATGGCACTATATAGCAGTAGCAAAAATTGTGGGTGCACGTAATCCCAATATATTCTTTGAATTCCCAGTCAGACAATGGCACTATATACCAGTAGCAAAAATTGTGGGTGCACGTAACCCCCATATATTCTTTGAATTCCCAGTCAGACATTGGCACTATATACCAGTAGCAAAAATTGTGGGTGCACGTAACCCCAATATATTCTTTGAATTACCAGTCAGAAACTGGCACTATATACCAGTAGCAAAAATTGTGGGTGCACGTAACCCCAATATATTCTTTGAATTCCCAGTGAGACAATGGCACTATATACCAGTAGCAAAAATTGTGGGTGCACGTAACCCCTATATATTCTTTGAATTCCCAGTGAGACAATGGCACTATATACCAGTAGCAAAAATTGTGGGTGCACATAACCCCAATATATTCTTTGAATTCCCAGTGAGACAATGGCACTATATACCAGTAGCAAAAATTGTGGGTGCACATAACCCCAATATATTCTTTGAATTCTTAGTGAGACAATGGCACTATATACCAGTAGCAAAAATTGTGGGTGCACATGACCCCAATATATTCTTTGAATTCCCAGTGAGACAATGGCACTATATACCAGTAGCAAAAATTGTGGGTGCACGTAACCCCAATATATTCTTTGAATTCCCAGTGAGACAATGGCACTATATACCAGTAGCAAAATTTGTGGGTGCACGTAACCCCCATATATTCTTTGAATTCCCAGTCAGACAATGGCACTATATACCAGTAGCAAAAATTGTGGGTGCACATAACCCCAATATATTCTTTAAATTCTTAGTGAGACAATGGCACTATATACCAGTAGCAAAAATTGTGGGTGCACATAACCCCAATATATTCTTTGAATTCCCAGTGAGACAATGGCACTATATACCAGTAGCAAAAATTGTGGGTGCACGTAACCCCAATATATTCTTTGAATTACCAGTCAGAAACTGGCACTATATACCAGTAGCAAAAATTGTGGGTGCACGTAACCCCAATATATTCTTTGAATTCCCAGTGAGACAATGGCACTATATATAAGTAGCAATAATTGTGGGTGCACGTAACCCCCATATATTCTTTGAATTCCCAGTGAGACAATGGCACTATATACCAGTAGCAAAAATTGTGGGTGCACATAACCCCAATATATTCTTTGAATTCCCAGTGAGACAATGGCACTATATACCAGTAGCAAAAATTGTGGGTGCACATAACCCCAATATATTCTTTGAATTCCCAGTGAGACAATGGCACTATATATCAGTAGCAAAAATTGTGGGTGCACGTAACCCCCATATATTCTTTGAATTCCCAGTGAGACAATGGCACTTTATACCAGTAGCAAAAATTGTGGGTGCACATGACCCCAATATATTCTTTGAATTCCCAGTGAGACAATGGCACTATATACCAGTAGCAAAAATTGTGGGTGCACGTAACCCCCATATATTCTTTGAATTCCCAGTAAGACAATGGCACTATATAGCAGTAGCAAAAATTGTGGGTGCACGTAATCCCAATATATTCTTTGAATTCCCAGTCAGACAATGGCACTATATACCAGTAGCAAAAATTGTGGGTGCACGTAACCCCCATATATTCTTTGAATTCCCAGTCAGACATTGGCACTATATACCAGTAGCAAAAATTGTGGGTGCACATAACCCCAATATATTCTTTGAATTCCCAGTTAGACAATGGCACTATATACCAGTAGCAAAAATTGTGGGTGCACGTAACCCCCATATTTTCTTTGAATTCCCAGTGAGACAATGGCACTATATACCAGTAGCAAAAATTGTGGGTGCACGTAACCCCAATATATTCTTTGAATTACAAGTCAGAAACTGGCACTATATACCAGTAGCAAAAATTGTGGGTGCACGTAACCCTAATATATTCTTTGAATTCCCAGTGAGACAATGGCACTATATACCAGTAGCAAAAATTGTGGGTGCACATAACCCCAATATATTCTTTGAATTCCCAGTCAGACAATGGCACTATATACCAGTAGCAAAAATTGTGGGTGCACGTAACCCCCATATATTCTTTGAATTCCCAGTGAGACAATGGCACTATATACCAGTAGCAAAAATTGTGGGTGCACATAACCCTAATATATTCTTTGAATTCTTAGTGAGACAATGGCACTATATAACAGTAGCAAAAATTGTGGGTGCACATGACCCCAATATATTCTTTGAATTCCCAGTGAGACAATGGAACTATATACCAGTAGCAAAAATTGTGGGTGCACGTAACCCCCATATTTTCTTTGAATTCCCAGTAAGAAAATGGCACTATATAGCAGTAGCAAAAATTGTGGGTGCACGTAATCCCAATATATTCTTTGAATTCCCAGTGAGACAATGGCACTATATACCAGTAGCAAAAATTGTGGGTGCACATAACCCCAATATATTCTTTGAATTCCCAGTGAGACAATGGCACTATATACCAGTAGCAAAAATTGTGGGTGCACATAACCCTAATATATTCTTTGAATTACCAGTCAGAAACTGGCACTATATACCAGTAGCAAAAATTGTGGGTGCACGTAACCCCCATATATTCTTTGAATTCCCAGTGAGACAATGGCACTATATACCAGTAGCAAAAATTGTGGGTGCACGTAACCCCCATATATTCTTTGAATTCCCAGTGAGACAATGGCACTATATACCAGTAGTAAAAATTGTGGGTGCACATAACCCCAATATATTCTTTGAATTCCCAGTCAGACAATGGCACTATATACCAGTAGCAAAAATTGTGGGGCACGTAACCCCCATATATTCTTTGAATTCCCAGTGAGTCAATGGCACTATATACCAGTAGCAAAAATTGTGGGTGCACGTAACCCCAATATATTCTTTGAATTACCAGTCAGAAACTGGCACTATATACCAGTAGCAAAATTTGTGGGTGCACGTAACCCCCATATATTCTTTGAATTCCCAGTGAGACAATGGCACTATATACCAGTAGTAAAAATTGTGGGTGCACGTAACCCCCATATATTCTTTGAATTCCCAGTGAGACAATGGCACTTTATACCAATAGCAAAAATTGTGGGTGCACATGACCCCAATATATTCTTTGAATTCCCAGTCAGACAATGGCACTATATACCAGTAGCAAAAATTGTGGGTGCACGTAACCCCAATATATTCTTTGAATTCTTAGTGAGACAATGGCACTATATACCAGTAGCAAAAATTGTGGGTGCACATAACCCCAATATATTCTTTGAATTCCCAGTGAGACAATGGCACTATATACCAGTAGCAAAAATTGTGGGTGCACGTAACCCCCATATATTCTTTGAATTCTTAGTGAGACAATGGCACTATATACCAGTAGCAAAAATTGTGGGTGCACGTAACCCCAATATATTCTTTGAATTCCCAGTGAGACAATGGCACTATATACCAGTAGCAAAAATTGTGGGTGCACGTAACCCCAATATATTCTTTGAATTACCAGTCAGAAACTGGCACTATATACCAGTAGCAAAAATTGTGGGTGCACGTAACCCCCATAAATTCTTTGAATTCCCAGCGAGACAATGGCACTATATACCAGTAGCAAAAATTGTGGGTGCACATAACCCCAATATATTCTTTGAATTCCCAGTGAGACAATGGCACTATATACCAGTAGTAAAAATTGTGGGTGCACATAACCCCAATATATTCTTTGAATTCCCAGTCAGACAATGGAACTATATACCAGTAGCAAAAATTGTGGGTGCACATAACCCCCATATATTCTTTGAATTCCCAGTGAGACAATGGCACTATATACCAGTAGCAAAAATTGTGGGTGCACGTAACCCCAATATATTCTTTGAATTCCCAGTGAGACAATGGCACTATATACCAGTAGCAATAATTGTGGATGCACGTAACCCCCATATATTCTTTGAATTCCCAGTGAGACAATGGCACTATATACCAGTAGCAAAAATTGTGGGTGCACATAACCCCAATATATTCTTTGAATTCCCAGTCAGACAATGGCACTATATACCAGTAGCAAAGATTGTGGGTGCACGTAACCCCCATATATTCTTTGAATTCTCAGTGAGACAATGGCACTATATACCAGTAGCAAAAATTGTGGGTGCACATAACCCCAATATATTCTTTGAATTCCCAGTGAGACAATGGCACTATATACCAGTAGCAAAAATTGTGGGTGCACGTAACCCCAATATATTCTTTGAATTACCAGTGAGAAACTGGCACTATATACCAGTAGCAAAAATTGTGGGTGCACATAACCCCAATATATTCTTTGAATTCCCAGTGAGACAATGGCACTATATACCAGTAGCAAAAATTGTGGGTGCACGTAACCCCAATATATTCTTTGAATTACCAGTCAGAAACTGGCACTATATACCAGTAGCAAAAATTGTGGGTGCACGTAACCCCAATATATTCTTTGAATTCCCAGTGAGACAATGGCACTATATACCAGTAGCAATAATTGTGGGTGCACGTAACCCCCATATATTCTTTGAATTCCCAGTGAGACAATGGCACTATATACCAGTAGCAAAAATTGTGGGTGCACAAAACCCCAATATATTCTTTGAATTCCCAGTGAGACAATGGCACTATATACCAGTAGCAAAAATTGTGGGTGCACATAACCCCAATATATTCTTTGAATTCCCAGTGAGACAATGGCACTATATATCAGTAGCAAAAATTGTGGGTGCACGTAACCCCCATATATTCTTTGAATTCCCAGTGAGACAATGGCACTTTATACCAGTAGCAAAAATTGTGGGTGCACATGACCCCAATATATTCTTTGAATTCCCAGTCAGACAATGGCACTATATACCAGTAGCAAAAATTGTGGGTGCACGTAACCCCCATATATTCTTTGAATTCCCAGTAAGACAATGGCACTATATAGCAGTAGCAAAAATTGTGGGTGCACGTAATCCCAATATATTCTTTGAATTCCCAGTCAGACAATGGCACTATATACCAGTAGCAAAAATTGTGGGTGCACGTAACCCCCATATATTCTTTGAATTCCCAGTCAGACAATGGCACTATATACCAGTAGCAAAAATTGTGGGTGCACATAACCCCAATATATTCTTTGAATTCCCAGTTAGACAATGGCACTATATACCAGTAGCAAAAATTGTGGGTGCACGTAACCCCCATATTTTCTTTGAATTCCCAGTGAGACAATGGCACTATATACCAGTAGCAAAAATTGTGGGTGCACGTAACCCCAATATATTCTTTGAATTACCAGTCAGAAACTGGCACTATATACCAGTAGCAAAAATTGTGGGTGCACGTAACCCTAATATATTCTTTGAATTCCCAGTGAGACAATGGCACTATATACCAGTAGCAAAAATTGTGGGTGCACATAACCCCAATATATTCTTTGAATTCCCAGTGAGACAATGGCACTATATACCAGTAGCAAAAATTGTGGGTGCACGTAACCCCCATATATTCTTTGAATTCCCAGTGAGACAATGGCACTATATACCAGTAGCAAAAATTGTGGGTGCACATAACCCTAATATATTCTTTGAATTCTTAGTGAGACAATGGCACTATATAACAGTAGCAAAAATTGTGGGTGCACATGACCCCAATATATTCTTTGAATTCCCAGTGAGACAATGGAACTATATACCAGTAGCAAAAATTGTGGGTGCACGTAACCCCCATATTTTCTTTGAATTCCCAGTAAGACAATGGCACTATATAGCAGTAGCAAAAATTGTGGGTGCACGTAACCCCAATATATTCTTTGAATTACCAGTCAGAAACTGGCACTATATACCAGTAGCAAAAATTGTGGGTGCTCGTAACCCCCATATATTCTTTGAATTCCCAGTGAGACAATGGCACTTTATACCAATAGCAAAAATTGTGGGTGCACATGACCCCAATATATTCTTTGAATTCCCAGTCAGACAATGGCACTATATACCAGTAGCAAAAATTGTGGGTGCACGTAACCCCAATATATTCTTTGAATTCTTAGTGAGACAATGGCACTATATACCAGTAGCAAAAATTTTGGGTGCACATAACCCCAATATATTCTTTGAATTCCCAGTGAGACAATGGCACTATATACCAGTAGCAAAAATTGTGGGTGCACGTAACCCCAATATATTCTTTGAATTCTTAGTGAGACAATGGCACTATATACCAGTAGCAAAAATTGTGGGTGCACGTAACCCCAATATATTCTTTGAATTCCCAGTGAGACAATGGCACTATATACCAGTAGCAAAAATTGTGGGTGCACGTAACCCCAATATATTCTTTGAATTACCAGTCAGAAACTGGCACTATATACCAGTAGCAAAAATTGTGGGTGCACGTAACCCCCATATATTCTTTGAATTTCCAGTGAGACAATGGCACTATATACCAGTAGCAAAAATTGTGGGTGCACATAACCCCAATATATTCTTTGAATTCCCAGTGAGACAATGGCACTATATACCAGTAGTAAAAATTGTGGGTGCACATAACCCCAATATATTCTTTGAATTCCCAGTCAGACAATGGAACTATATACCAGTAGCAAAAATTGTGGGTGCACGTAACCCCCATATATTCTTTGAATTCCCAGTGAGACAATGGCACTATATAGCAGTAGCAAAAATTGTGGGTGCACGTAACCCCAATATATTCTTTGAATTACCAGTCAGAAACTGGCACTATATACCAGTAGCAAAAATTGTGGGTGCACGTAACCCCCATATATTCTTTGAATTCCCAGTGAGACAATGGCACTATATACCAGTAGCAAAAATTGTGGGTGCACATAACCCCAATATATTCTTTGAATTCCTAGTGAGACAATGGCACTATATACCAGTAGTAAAAATTGTGGGTGCACATAACCCCAATATATTCTTTGAATTCCCAGTCAGACAATGGAACTATATACCAGTAGCAAAAATTGTGGGTGCACGTAACCCCCATATATTCTTTGAATTCCCAGTGAGACAATGGCACTATATAGCAGTAGCAAAAATTGTGGGTGCACGTAACCCCAATATATTCTTTGAATTACCAGTCAGAAACTGGCACTATATACAAGTAGCAAAAATTGTGGGTGCACGTAACCCCAATATATTCTTTGAATTCCCAGTGAGACAATGGCACAATATACCAGTAGCAAAAATTGTGGGTGCACGTAATCCCAATATATTCTTTGAATTCCCAGTCAGACAATGGCACTATATACCAGTAGCAAAAAATATGGGTTCACGTAACCCCCATATATTCTTTGAATTCCCAGTGAGACAATGGCACTATATACCAGTAGCAAAAATTGTGGGTGCACGTAACCCCAATATATTCTTTGAATTCCCAGTGAGACAATGGCACTATATACCAGTAGCAAAAAATGTGGGTGCACGTAACCCCAAAATATTCTTTGAATTACCAGTCAGAAACTGGCACTATATACCAGTAGCAAAAATTGTGGGTGCACGTAACCCCCATATATTCTTTGAATTCCCAGTGAGACAATGGCACTATATACCAGTAGCAAAAATTGTGGGTGCACGTAACTCCCATATATTCTTTGAATTCCCAGTGAGACAATGGCACTATATACCAGTAGCAAAAATTGTGGGTGCACATAACCCCAATATATTCTTTGAATTCCCAGTGAGACAATGGCACTATATACCAGTATTAAAAATTGTGGGTGCACATAACCCCAATATATTCTTTGAATTCCCAGTCAGACAATGGCACTATATACCAGTAGCAAAAATTGTGGGTGCACGTAACCCCCATATATTCTTTGAATTCTTAGTGAGACAATGGCACTATATACCAGTAGCAAAAATTGTGGGTGCACATAACCCCAATATATTCTTTGAATTCCCAGTCAGACAATGGCACTATATACCAGTAGCAAAAATTGTGGGTGCACGTAACCCCCATATATTCTTTGAATTCCCAGTGAGACAATGGCACTTTATACCAATAGCAAAAATTGTGGGTGCACGTAACCCAAATATATTCTTTGAATTCCCAGTGAGACAATGGCACTATATACCAGAAGTAAAAATTGTGGGTGCACATAACCCCAATATATTCTTTGAATTCCCAGTCAGACAATGGCACTATATACCAGTAGCAAAAATTGTGGGTGCACGTAACCCCCATATATTCTTTGAATTCTTAGTGAGACAATGGCACTATATACCAGTAGCAAAAATTTTGGGTGCACATAACCCCAATATATTCTTTGAATTCCCAGTCAGACAATGACACTATATACCAGTAGCAAAAATTGTAGGTGCACGTAACCCCCATATATTCTTTGAATTCCCAGTGAGACAATGGCACTTTATACCAATAGCAAAAATTGTGGGTGCACATGACCCCAATATATTCTTTGAATTCCCAGTCAGACAATGGCACTATATACCAATAGCAAAAATTGTGGGTGCACGTAACCCCAATATATTCTTTGAATTCTTAGTGAGACAATGGCACTATATACCAGTAGCAAAAATTGTGGGTGCACGTAACCCCCATATATTCTTTGAATTCCCAGTGAGACAATGGCACTATATACCAGTAGCAAAAATTGTGGGTGCACGTAACCCCAATATATTCTTTGAATTCCCTGTCAGACAATGGCACTATATACCAATAGCAAAAATTGTGGGTGCACATAACCCCAATATATTCTTTGAATTCTTAGTGAGACAATGGCACAATATACCAGTAGCAAAAATTGTGGGTGCACGTAACCCCAATATATTCTTTGAATTCCCAGTCAGACAATGGCACTATATACCAGTAGCAAAAATTGTGGGTGCACATAACCCCAATATAATCTTTGAATTCTTAGTGAGACAATGGCACTATATAGCAGTAGCAAAAATTGTGGGTGCACGTAATCCCAATATATTCTTTGAATTCCCAGTCAGACAATGGCACTATATACCAGTAGCAAAAAATATGGGTGCACGTAACCCCCATATATTCTTTGAATTCCCAGTGAGACAATGGCACTATATACCAGTAGCAAAAATTGTGGGTGCACGTAACCCCAATATATTCTTTGAATTCCCAGTGAGACAATGGCACTATATACCAGTAGCAAAAAATGTGGGTGCACGTAACCCCAAAATATTCTTTGAATTACCAGTCAGAAACTGGCACTATATACCAGTAGCAAAAATTGTGGGTGCACGTAACCCCCATATATTCTTTGAATTCCCAGTGAGACAATGGCACTATATACCAGTAGCAAAAATTGTGGGTGCACGTAACTCCCATATATTCTTTGAATTCCCAGTGAGACAATGGCACTATATACCAGTAGCAAAAATTGTGGGTGCACATAACCCCAATATATTCTTTGAATTCCCAGTGAGACAATGGCACTATATACCAGTATTAAAAATTGTGGGTGCACATAACCCCAATATATTCTTTGAATTCCCAGTCAGACAATGGCACTATATACCAGTAGCAAAAATTGTGGGTGCACGTAACCCCCATATATTCTTTGAATTCTTAGTGAGACAATGGCACTATATACCAGTAGCAAAAATTGTGGGTGCACATAACCCCAATATATTCTTTGAATTCCCAGTCAGACAATGGCACTATATACCAGTAGCAAAAATTGTGGGTGCACGTAACCCCCATATATTCTTTGAATTCCCAGTGAGACAATGGCACTTTATACCAATAGCAAAAATTGTGGGTGCACGTAACCCAAATATATTCTTTGAATTCCCAGTGAGACAATGGCACTATATACCAGAAGTAAAAATTGTGGGTGCACATAACCCCAATATATTCTTTGAATTCCCAGTCAGACAATGGCACTATATACCAGTAGCAAAAATTGTGGGTGCACGTAACCCCCATATATTCTTTGAATTCTTAGTGAGACAATGGCACTATATACCAGTAGCAAAAATTGTGGGTGCACATAACCCCAATATATTCTTTGAATTCCCAGTCAGACAATGACACTATATACCAGTAGCAAAAATTGTAGGTGCACGTAACCCCCATATATTCTTTGAATTCCCAGTGAGACAATGGCACTTTATACCAATAGCAAAAATTGTGGGTGCACATGACCCCAATATATTCTTTGAATTCCCAGTCAGACAATGGCACTATATACCAATAGCAAAAATTGTGGGTGCACGTAACCCCAATATATTCTTTGAATTCTTAGTGAGACAATGGCACTATATACCAGTAGCAAAAATTGTGGGTGCACGTAACCCCCATATATTCTTTGAATTCCCAGTGAGACAATGGCACTATATACCAGTAGCAAAAATTGTGGGTGCACGTAACCCCAATATATTCTTTGAATTCCCTGTCAGACAATGGCACTATATACCAATAGCAAAAATTGTGGGTGCACATAACCCCAATATATTCTTTGAATTCTTAGTGAGACAATGGCACTATATACCAGTAGCAAAAATTGTGGGTGCACGTAACCCCCATATATTCTTTGAATTCCCAGTGAGACAATGGCACTATATACCAGTAGCAAAAATTGTGGGTGCACGTAACCCCAATATATTCTTTGAATTCCCAGTGAGACAATGGCACTATATACCAGTAGCAAAAATTGTGGGTGCACGTTACCCCAATATATTCTTTGAATTACCAGTCAGAAACTGGCACTATATACCAGTAGCAAAAATTGTGGGTGCACGTAACCCCAATATATTCTTTGAATTCCCAGTGAGACAATGGCACTATATACCAGTAGCAATAATTGTGGGTGCACGTAACCCCCATATATTCTTTGAATTCCCAGTGAGACAATGGCACTATATACCAGTAGCAAAAATTGTGGGTGCACATAACCCCAATATATTCTTTGAATTCCCAGTCAGACAATGGCACTATATACCAGTAGCAAAAATTGTGGGTGCACGTAACCCCCATATATTCTTTGAATTCCCAGTAAGACAATGGCACTATATAGCAGTAGCAAAAATTGTGGGTGCACGTAATCCCAATATATTCTTTGAATTCCCAGTCAGACAATGGCACTATATACCAGTAGCAAAAATTGTGGGTGCACGTAACCCCCATATATTCTTTGAATTCCCAGTCAGACAATGGCACTATATACCAGTAGCAAAAATTGTGGGTGCACGTAACCCCAATATATTCTTTGAATTACCAGTCAGAAACTGGCACTATATACCAGTAGCAAAAATTGTGGGTGCACGTAACCCCAATATATTCTTTGAATTCCCAGTGAGACAATGGCACTATATACCAGTAGCAAAAATTGTGGGTGCACGTAACCCCTATATATTCTTTGAATTCCCAGTGAGACAATGGCACTATATACCAGTAGCAAAAATTGTGGGTGCACATAACCCCCATATATTCTTTGAATTCCCAGTGAGACAATGGCACTATATACCAGTAGCAAAAATTGTGGGTGCACATAACCCCAATATATTCTTTGAATTCTTAGTGAGACAATGGCACTATATACCAGTAGCAAAAATTGTGGGTGCACATGACCCCAATATATTCTTTGAATTCCCAGTGAGACAATGGCACTATATACCAGTAGCAAAAATTGTGGGTGCACGTAACCCCAATATATTCTTTGAATTCCCAGTGAGACAATGGCACTATATACCAGTAGCAAAAATTGTGGGTGCACGTAACCCCCATATATTCTTTGAATTCCCAGTCAGACAATGGCACTATATACCAGTAGCAAAAATTGTGGGTGCACATAACCCCAATATATTCTTTAAATTCTTAGTGAGACAATGGCACTATATACCAGTAGCAAAAATTGTGGGTGCACATAACCCCAATATATTCTTTGAATTCCCAGTGAGACAATGGCACTATATACCAGTAGAAAAAATTGTGGGTGCACGTAACCCCAATATATTCTTTGAATTACCAGTCAGAAACTGGCACTATATACCAGTAGCAAAAATTGTGGGTGCACGTAACCCCAATATATTCTTTGAATTCCCAGTGAGACAATGGCACTATATACCAGTAGCAATAATTTTGGGTGCACGTAACCCCCATATATTCTTTGAATTCCCAGTGAGACAATGGCACTATATACCAGTAGCAAAAATTGTGGGTGCACATAACCCCAATATATTCTTTGAATTCCCAGTGAGACAATGGCACTATATACCAGTAGCAAAAATTGTGGGTGCACATAACCCCAATATATTCTTTGAATTCCCAGTGAGACAATGGCACTATATATCAGTAGCAAAAATTGTGGGTGCACGTAACCCCCATATATTCTTTGAATTCCCAGTGAGACAATGGCACTTTATACCAGTAGCAAAAATTGTGGGTGCACATGACCCCAATATATTCTTTGAATTCCCAGTGAGACAATGGCACTATATACCAGTAGCAAAAATTGTGGGTGCACGTAACCCCCATATATTCTTTGAATTCCCAGTAAGACAATGGCACTATATAGCAGTAGCAAAAATTGTGGGTGCACGTAATCCCAATATATTCTTTGAATTCCCAGTCAGACAATGGCACTATATACCAGTAGCAAAAATTGTGGGTGCACGTAACCCCCATATATTCTTTGAATTCCCAGTCAGACAATGGCACTATATACCAGTAGCAAAAATTGTGGGTGCACATAACCCCAATATATTCTTTGAATTCCCAGTTAGACAATGGCACTATATACCAGTAGCAAAAATTGTGGGTGCACGTAACCCCCATATTTTCTTTGAATTCCCAGTGAGACAATGGCACTATATACCAGTAGCAAAAATTGTGGGTGCACGTAACCCCAATATATTCTTTGAATTACCAGTCAGAAACTGGCACTATATACCAGTAGCAAAAATTGTGGGTGCACGTAACCCTAATATATTCTTTGAATTCCCAGTGAGACAATGGCACTATATACCAGTAGCAAAAATTGTGGGTGCACATAACCCCAATATATTCTTTGAATTCCCAGTCAGACAATGGCACTATATACCAGTAGCAAAAATTGTGGGTGCACGTAATCCCCATATATTCTTTGAATTCCCAGTGAGACAATGGCACTATATACCAGTAGCAAAAATTGTGGGTGCACATAACCCTAATATATTCTTTGAATTCTTAGTGAGACAATGGCACTATATAACAGTAGCAAAAATTGTGGGTGCACATGACCCCAATATATTCTTTGAATTCCCAGTGAGACAATGGAACTATATACCAGTAGCAAAAATTGTGGGTGCACGTAACCCCCATATTTTCTTTGAATTCCCAGTAAGACAATGGCACTATATAGCAGTAGCAAAAATTGTGGGTGCACGTAATCCCAATATATTCTTTGAATTCCCAGTGAGACAATGGCACTATATACCAGTAGCAAAAATTGTGGGTGCACATAACCCCAATATATTCTTTGAATTCCCAGTGAGACAATGGCACTATATACCAGTAGCAAAAATTGTGGGTGCACATAACCCTAATATATTCTTTGAATTACCAGTCAGAAACTGGCACTATATACCAGTAGCAAAAATTGTGGGTGCACGTAACCCCCATATATTCTTTGAATTCCCAGTGAGACAATGGCACTATATACCAGTAGCAAAAATTGTGGGTGCACATAACCCCCATATATTCTTTGAATTCCCAGTGAGACAATGGCACTATATACCAGTAGTAAAAATTGTGGGTGCACATAACCCCAATATTTTCTTTGAATTCCCAGTCAGACAATGGCACTATATACCAGTAGCAAAAATTGTGGGGCACGTAACCCCCATATATTCTTTGAATTCCCAGTGAGTCAATGGCACTATATACCAGTAGCAAAAATTGTGGGTGCACGTAACCCCAATATATTCTTTGAATTACCAGTGAGACAATGGCACTTTATACCAATAGCAAAAATTGTGGGTGCACATGACCCCAATATATTCTTTGAATTCCCAGTCAGACAATGGCACTATATACCAGTAGCAAAAATTGTGGGTGCACGTAACCCCAATATATTCTTTGAATTCTTAGTGAGACAATGGCACTATATACCAGTAGCAAAAATTGTGGGTGCACATAACCCCAATATATTCTTTGAATTCCCAGTGAGACAATGGCACTATATACCAGTAGCAAAAATTGTGGGTGCACGTAACCCCAATATATTCTTTGAATTCTTAGTGAGACAATGGCACTATATACCAGTAGCAAAAATTGTGGGTGCACGTAACCCCAATATATTCTTTGAATTCCCAGTGAGACAATGGCACTATATACCAGTAGCAAAAATTGTGGGTGCACGTAACCCCAATATATTCTTTGAATTACCAGTCAGAAACTGGCACTATATACCAGTAGCAAAAATTGTGGGTGCACGTAACCCCCATATATTCTTTGAATTCCCAGTGAGACAATGGCACTTTATACCAGTAGCAAAAATTGTGGGTGCACATAACCCCAATATATTCTTTGAATTCCCAGTGAGACAATGGCACTATATACCAGTAGTAAAAATTGTGGGTGCACATAACCCCAATATATTCTTTGAATTCCCAGTCAGACAATGGAACTATATACCAGTAGCAAAAATTGTGGGTGCACGTAACCCCCATATATTCTTTGAATTCCCAGTGAGACAATGGCACTATATACCAGTAGCAAAAATTGTGGGTGCACGTAACTCCCATATATTATTTGAATTCCCAGTGAGACAATGGCACTATATACCAGTAGCAAAAATTGTGGGTGCACATAACCCCAATATATTCTTTGAATTCCCAGTCAGACAATGGCACTATATACCAGTAGCAAAAATTGTGGGTGCACATAACCCCAATATATTCTTTGAATTCCCAGTCAGACAATGGCACTATATACCAGTAGCAAAAATTGTGGGTGCACATAACCCCAATATATTCTTTGAATTCCCAGTGAGACAATGGCACTATATACCAGTAGCAAAAATTGTGGGTGCACGTAACCCCAATATATTCTTTGAATTCCCAGTGAGACAATGGCACTATATACCAGTAGCAAAAATTGTGGGTGCACGTAACCCCAATATATTCTTTGAATTACCAGTCAGAAACTGGCACTATATACCAGTAGCAAAAATTGTGGGTGCACGTAACCCCTATATATTCTTTGAATTCCCACTGAGACAATGGCACTATATACCAGTAGCAAAAATTGTGGGTGCACGTAACCCCCATATATTCTTTGAATTCCCAGTGAGACAATGGCACTATATACCAGTAGCAAAAATTGTGGGTGCACATAACCCCAATATATTCTTTGAATTCCCAGTCAGACAATGGCACTTTATACCAGTAGCAAAAATTGTGGGTGCACGTAACCCCCATATATTCTTTGAATTCCCAGTGAGACAATGGCACTATCTACCAGTAGCAAAAATTGTGGGTGCACGTAACCCCAATATATTCTTTGAATTCTTAGTGAGACAATGGCACTATATACCAGTAGCAAAAAATGTGGGTGCACGTAACCCCCATATATTCTTTGAATTCCCAGTGAGACAATGGCACTATATACCAGTAGCAAAAATTGTGGGTGCACGTAACCCCAATATATTCTTTGAATTCCCAGTCAGACAATGGCACTATATACCAGTAGCAAAAATTGTGGGTGCACATAACCCCAATATATTCTTTGAATTCCCAGTCAGACAATGGCACTATATACCAGTAGCAAAAATTGTGGGTGCACATAACCCCAATATATTCTTTGAATTCCCAGTGAGACAATGGCACTATATACCAGTAGCAAAAATTGTGGGTGCACGTAACCCCAATATATTCTTTGAATTCCCAGTGAGACAATGGCACTATATACCAGTAGCAAAAATTGTGGGTGCACGTAACCCCAATATATTCTTTGAATTACCAGTCAGAAACTGGCACTATATACCAGTAGCAAAAATTGTGGGTGCACGTAACCCCTATATATTCTTTGAATTCCCACTGAGACAATGGCACTATATACCAGTAGCAAAAATTGTGGGTGCACGTAACCCCCATATATTCTTTGAATTCCCAGTGAGACAATGGCACTATATACCAGTAGCAAAAATTGTGGGTGCACGTAACCCCAATATATTCTTTGATTTCCCAGTGAGACAATGGCACTATATACCAGTAGCAAAAATTGTGGGTGCACGTAACCCCAATATATTCTTTGATTTCCCAGTGAGACAATGGCACTATATACCAGTAGCAAAAATTGTGGGTGCACGTAACCCCAATATATTCTTTGAATTACCAGTCAGAAACTGGCACTATATACCAGTAGCAAAAATTGTGGGTGCACGTAACCCCCATATATTCTTTGAATTCCCAGTGAGACAATGGCACTATATACCAGTAGCAAAAATTGTGGGTGCACATAACCCCAATATATTCTTTGAATTCGCAGTCAGACAATGGCACTATATACCAGTAGCAAAAATTGTGGGTGCACGTAACCCCAATATATTCTTTGAATTCCCAGTGAGACAATGGCACTATATACCAGTAGTAAAAATTGTGGGTGCACATAACCCCAATATATTCTTTGAATTCCCAGTCAGACAATGGCACTATATACCAGTAGCAAAAATTGTGGGTGCACGTAACCCCCATATATTCTTTGAATTCCCAGTGAGACAATGGCACTATATACCAGTAGCAAAAATTGTGGGTGCACGTAACCCCTATATATTCTTTGAATTACCAGTCAGAAACTGGCACTATATGGCAGTAGCAAGAAATGAGGGTATTTATAACCCCAATATATTCTTTGAATTACCAGTCAGAAATTGGCACTATATGGCAGTAGCAAAAATTGTGGGTGCACATGACCCCAATATATTCTTTGAATTACCAGTCAGAAACTGGCACTATATGGCAGTAGCAAGAAATGAGGGTATTTATAACCCCAATATATTCTTTGAATTACCAGTCAGAAACTGGCACTATATGGCAGTAGCAAGAAATGAGGGTATTTGTAACCCCAATATATTCTTTGAATTCCCAGTCAGACAATGGCACTATATACCAGTAGAAAAAATTGTGGGTGCACATGACCCCAATATATTCTTTGAATTCCCAGTGAGACAATGGCACTATATACCAGTAGTAAAAATTGTGGGTGCACATAACCCCAATATATTCTTTGAATTCCCAGTCAGACAATGGCACTATATACCAGTAGCAAAAATTGTGGGTGCACGTAACCCCCATATATTCTTTGAATTCCCAGTGAGACAATGGCACTATATACCAGTAGCAAAAATTGTGGGTGCACGTAACCCCTATATATTCTTTGAATTACCAGTCAGAAACTGGCACTATATGGCAGTAGCAAGAAATGAGGGTATTTATAACCCCAATATATTCTTTGAATTACCAGTCAGAAATTGGCACTATATGGCAGTAGCAAAAATTGTGGGTGCACATGACCCCAATATATTCTTTGAATTACCAGTCAGAAACTGGCACTATATGGCAGTAGCAAGAAATGAGGGTATTTATAACCCCAATATATTCTTTGAATTCCCAGTCAGACAATGGCACTATATACCAGTAGTAAAAATTGTGGGTGCACATAACCCCAATATATTCTTTGAATTCCCAGTCAGACAATGGAACTATATACCAGTAGCAAAAATTGTGGGTGCACGTAACCCCCATATATTCTTTGAATTCCCAGTGAGACAATGGCACTATATACCAGTAGCAAAAATTGTGGGTGCACGTAACTCCCATATATTATTTGAATTCCCAGTGAGACAATGGCACTATATACCAGTAGCAAAAATTGTGGGTGCACATAACCCCAATATATTCTTTGAATTCCCAGTCAGACAATGGCACTATATACCAGTAGCAAAAATTGTGGGTGCACATAACCCCAATATATTCTTTGAATTCCCAGTCAGACAATGGCACTATATACCAGTAGCAAAAATTGTGGGTGCACATAACCCCAATATATTCTTTGAATTCCCAGTGAGACAATGGCACTATATACCAGTAGCAAAAATTGTGGGTGCACGTAACCCCAATATATTCTTTGAATTCCCAGTGAGACAATGGCACTATATACCAGTAGCAAAAATTGTGGGTGCACGTAACCCCAATATATTCTTTGAATTACCAGTCAGAAACTGGCACTATATACCAGTAGCAAAAATTGTGGGTGCACGTAACCCCTATATATTCTTTGAATTCCCACTGAGACAATGGCACTATATACCAGTAGCAAAAATTGTGGGTGCACGTAACCCCCATATATTCTTTGAATTCCCAGTGAGACAATGGCACTATATACCAGTAGCAAAAATTGTGGGTGCACATAACCCCAATATATTCTTTGAATTCCCAGTCAGACAATGGCACTTTATACCAGTAGCAAAAATTGTGGGTGCACGTAACCCCCATATATTCTTTGAATTCCCAGTGAGACAATGGCACTATCTACCAGTAGCAAAAATTGTGGGTGCACGTAACCCCAATATATTCTTTGAATTCTTAGTGAGACAATGGCACTATATACCAGTAGCAAAAAATGTGGGTGCACGTAACCCCCATATATTCTTTGAATTCCCAGTGAGACAATGGCACTATATACCAGTAGCAAAAATTGTGGGTGCACGTAACCCCAATATATTCTTTGAATTCCCAGTCAGACAATGGCACTATATACCAGTAGCAAAAATTGTGGGTGCACATAACCCCAATATATTCTTTGAATTCCCAGTCAGACAATGGCACTATATACCAGTAGCAAAAATTGTGGGTGCACATAACCCCAATATATTCTTTGAATTCCCAGTGAGACAATGGCACTATATACCAGTAGCAAAAATTGTGGGTGCACGTAACCCCAATATATTCTTTGAATTCCCAGTGAGACAATGGCACTATATACCAGTAGCAAAAATTGTGGGTGCACGTAACCCCAATATATTCTTTGAATTACCAGTCAGAAACTGGCACTATATACCAGTAGCAAAAATTGTGGGTGCACGTAACCCCTATATATTCTTTGAATTCCCACTGAGACAATGGCACTATATACCAGTAGCAAAAATTGTGGGTGCACGTAACCCCCATATATTCTTTGAATTCCCAGTGAGACAATGGCACTATATACCAGTAGCAAAAATTGTGGGTGCACGTAACCCCAATATATTCTTTGATTTCCCAGTGAGACAATGGCACTATATACCAGTAGCAAAAATTGTGGGTGCACGTAACCCCAATATATTCTTTGATTTCCCAGTGAGACAATGGCACTATATACCAGTAGCAAAAATTGTGGGTGCACGTAACCCCAATATATTCTTTGAATTACCAGTCAGAAACTGGCACTATATACCAGTAGCAAAAATTGTGGGTGCACGTAACCCCCATATATTCTTTGAATTCCCAGTGAGACAATGGCACTATATACCAGTAGCAAAAATTGTGGGTGCACATAACCCCAATATATTCTTTGAATTCGCAGTCAGACAATGGCACTATATACCAGTAGCAAAAATTGTGGGTGCACGTAACCCCAATATATTCTTTGAATTCCCAGTGAGACAATGGCACTATATACCAGTAGTAAAAATTGTGGGTGCACATAACCCCAATATATTCTTTGAATTCCCAGTCAGACAATGGCACTATATACCAGTAGCAAAAATTGTGGGTGCACGTAACCCCCATATATTCTTTGAATTCCCAGTGAGACAATGGCACTATATACCAGTAGCAAAAATTGTGGGTGCACGTAACCCCTATATATTCTTTGAATTACCAGTCAGAAACTGGCACTATATGGCAGTAGCAAGAAATGAGGGTATTTATAACCCCAATATATTCTTTGAATTACCAGTCAGAAATTGGCACTATATGGCAGTAGCAAAAATTGTGGGTGCACATGACCCCAATATATTCTTTGAATTACCAGTCAGAAACTGGCACTATATGGCAGTAGCAAGAAATGAGGGTATTTATAACCCCAATATATTCTTTGAATTACCAGTCAGAAACTGGCACTATATGGCAGTAGCAAGAAATGAGGGTATTTGTAACCCCAATATATTCTTTGAATTCCCAGTCAGACAATGGCACTATATACCAGTAGAAAAAATTGTGGGTGCACATGACCCCAATATATTCTTTGAATTCCCAGTGAGACAATGGCACTATATACCAGTAGTAAAAATTGTGGGTGCACATAACCCCAATATATTCTTTGAATTCCCAGTCAGACAATGGCACTATATACCAGTAGCAAAAATTGTGGGTGCACGTAACCCCCATATATTCTTTGAATTCCCAGTGAGACAATGGCACTATATACCAGTAGCAAAAATTGTGGGTGCACGTAACCCCTATATATTCTTTGAATTACCAGTCAGAAACTGGCACTATATGGCAGTAGCAAGAAATGAGGGTATTTATAACCCCAATATATTCTTTGAATTACCAGTCAGAAATTGGCACTATATGGCAGTAGCAAAAATTGTGGGTGCACATGACCCCAATATATTCTTTGAATTACCAGTCAGAAACTGGCACTATATGGCAGTAGCAAGAAATGAGGGTATTTATAACCCCAATATATTCTTTGAATTCCCAGTCAGACAATGGCACTATATACCAGTAGCAAAAATTGTGGGTGCACATGACCCCAATATATTCTTTGAATTCCCAGTGAGACAATGGCACTATATACCAGTAGCAAAAATTGTGGGTGCACGTAACCCCAATATATTCTTTGAATTCTTAGTGAGACAATGGCACTATATACCAGTAGTAAAAATTGTGGGTGCACATAACCCCAATATATTCTTTGAATTCCCAGTGAGACAATGGCACTTTATACCAGTAGCAAAAATTGTGGGTGCACATGACCCCAATATATTCTTTGAATTCCCAGTCAGACAATGGCACTATATACCAGTAGCAAAAATTGTGGGTGCACGTAACCCCCATATATTCTTTGAATTCCCAGTAAGACAATGGCACTATATAGCAGTAGCAAAAATTGTGGGTGCACGTAATCCCAATATATTCTTTGAATTCCCAGTCAGACAATGGCACTATATACCAGTAGCAAAAATTGTGGGTGCACGTAACCCCCATATATTCTTTGAATTCCCAGTCAGACAATGGCACTATATACCAGTAGCAAAAATTGTGGGTGCACATAACCCCAATATATTCTTTGAATTCCCAGTTAGACAATGGCACTATATACCAGTAGCAAAAATTGTGGGTGCACGTAACCCCCATATTTTCTTTGAATTCCCAGTGAGACAATGGCACTATATACCAGTAGCAAAAATTGTGGGTGCACGTAACCCCAATATATTCTTTGAATTACCAGTCAGAAACTGGCACTATATACCAGTAGCAAAAATTGTGGGTGCACGTAACCCTAATATATTCTTTGAATTCCCAGTGAGACAATGGCACTATATACCAGTAGCAAAAATTGTGGGTGCACATAACCCCAATATATTCTTTGAATTCCCAGTGAGACAATGGCACTATATACCAGTAGCAAAAAATGTGGGTGCACGTAACCCCCATATATTCTTTGAATTCCCAGTGAGACAATGGCACTATATACCAGTAGCAAAAATTGTGGGTGCACATAACCCTAATATATTCTTTGAATTCTTAGTGAGACAATGGCACTATATAACAGTAGCAAAAATTGTGGGTGTACATGACCCCAATATATTCTTTGAATTCCCAGTGAGACAATGGAACTATATACCAGTAGCAAAAATTGTGGGTGCACGTAACCCCCATATTTTCTTTGAATTCCCAGTAAGACAATGGCACTATATAGCAGTAGCAAAAATTGTGGGTGCACGTAACTCCAATATATTCTTTGAATTACCAGTCAGAAACTGGCACTATATACCAGTAGCAAAAATTGTGGGTGCTCGTAACCCCCATATATTCTTTGAATTCCCAGTGAGACAATGGCACTTTATACCAATAGCAAAAATTGTGGGTGCACATGACCCCAATATATTCTTTGAATTCCCAGTCAGACAATGGCACTATATACCAGTAGCAAAAATTGTGGGTGCACGTAACCCCAATATATTCTTTGAATTCTTAGTGAGACAATGGCACTATATACCAGTAGCAAAAATTTTGGGTGCACATAACCCCAATATATTCTTTGAATTCCCAGTGAGACAATGGCACTATATACCAGTAGCAAAAATTGTGGGTGCACGTAACCCCAATATATTCTTTGAATTCTTAGTGAGACAATGGCACTATATACCAGTAGCAAAAATTGTGGGTGCACGTAACCCCAATATATTCTTTGAATTCCCAGTGAGACAATGGCACTATATACCAGTAGCAAAAATTGTGGGTGCACGTAACCCCAATATATTCTTTGAATTACCAGTCAGAAACTGGCACTATATACCAGTAGCAAAAATTGTGGGTGCACGTAACCCCCATATATTCTTTGAATTTCCAGTGAGACAATGGCACTATATACCAGTAGCAAAAATTGTGGGTGCACATAACCCCAATATATTCTTTGAATTCCCAGTGAGACAATGGCACTATATACCAGTAGTAAAAATTGTGGGTGCACATAACCCCAATATATTCTTTGAATTCCCAGTCAGACAATGGAACTATATACCAGTAGCAAAAATTGTGGGTGCACGTAACCCCCATATATTCTTTGAATTCCCAGTGAGACAATGGCACTATATAGCAGTAGCAAAAATTGTGGGTGCACGTAACCCCAATATATTCTTTGAATTACCAGTCAGAAACTGGCACTATATACCAGTAGCAAAAATTGTGGGTGCACGTAACCCCCATATATTCTTTGAATTCCCAGTGAGACAATGGCACTATATACCAGTAGCAAAAATTGTGGGTGCACATAACCCCAATATATTCTTTGAATTCCTAGTGAGACAATGGCACTATATACCAGTAGTAAAAATTGTGGGTGCACATAACCCCAATATATTCTTTGAATTCCCAGTCAGACAATGGAACTATATACCAGTAGCAAAAATTGTGGGTGCACGTAACCCCCATATATTCTTTGAATTCCCAGTGAGACAATGGCACTATATAGCAGTAGCAAAAATTGTGGGTGCACGTAACCCCAATATATTCTTTGAATTACCAGTCAGAAACTGGCACTATATACAAGTAGCAAAAATTGTGGGTGCACGTAACCCCAATAT
Organism: Leptodactylus fuscus; assembly: GCF_031893055.1. Taxonomy (NCBI): domain Eukaryota; kingdom Metazoa; phylum Chordata; class Amphibia; order Anura; family Leptodactylidae; genus Leptodactylus; species Leptodactylus fuscus. The sequence continues at coordinate 122,628 of NW_027440229.1, read as the reverse complement.
ATTCTTTGAATTCCCAGTGAGACAATGGCACAATATACCAGTAGCAAAAATTGTGGGTGCACGTAACCCCAATATATTCTTTGAATTCCCAGTCAGACAATGGCACTATATACCAGTAGCAAAAATTGTGGGTGCACATAACCCCAATATAATCTTTGAATTCTTAGTGAGACAATGGCACTATATAGCAGTAGCAAAAATTGTGGGTGCACGTAATCCCAATATATTCTTTGAATTCCCAGTCAGACAATGGCACTATATACCAGTAGCAAAAAATATGGGTGCACGTAACCCCCATATATTCTTTGAATTCCCAGTGAGACAATGGCACTATATACCAGTAGCAAAAATTGTGGGTGCACGTAACCCCAATATATTCTTTGAATTCCCAGTGAGACAATGGCACTATATACCAGTAGCAAAAAATGTGGGTGCACGTAACCCCAAAATATTCTTTGAATTACCAGTCAGAAACTGGCACTATATACCAGTAGCAAAAATTGTGGGTGCACGTAACCCCCATATATTCTTTGAATTCCCAGTGAGACAATGGCACTATATACCAGTAGCAAAAATTGTGGGTGCACGTAACTCCCATATATTCTTTGAATTCCCAGTGAGACAATGGCACTATATACCAGTAGCAAAAATTGTGGGTGCACATAACCCCAATATATTCTTTGAATTCCCAGTGAGACAATGGCACTATATACCAGTATTAAAAATTGTGGGTGCACATAACCCCAATATATTCTTTGAATTCCCAGTCAGACAATGGCACTATATACCAGTAGCAAAAATTGTGGGTGCACGTAACCCCCATATATTCTTTGAATTCTTAGTGAGACAATGGCACTATATACCAGTAGCAAAAATTGTGGGTGCACATAACCCCAATATATTCTTTGAATTCCCAGTCAGACAATGGCACTATATACCAGTAGCAAAAATTGTGGGTGCACGTAACCCCCATATATTCTTTGAATTCCCAGTGAGACAATGGCACTTTATACCAATAGCAAAAATTGTGGGTGCACGTAACCCAAATATATTCTTTGAATTCCCAGTGAGACAATGGCACTATATACCAGAAGTAAAAATTGTGGGTGCACATAACCCCAATATATTCTTTGAATTCCCAGTCAGACAATGGCACTATATACCAGTAGCAAAAATTGTGGGTGCACGTAACCCCCATATATTCTTTGAATTCTTAGTGAGACAATGGCACTATATACCAGTAGCAAAAATTTTGGGTGCACATAACCCCAATATATTCTTTGAATTCCCAGTCAGACAATGACACTATATACCAGTAGCAAAAATTGTAGGTGCACGTAACCCCCATATATTCTTTGAATTCCCAGTGAGACAATGGCACTTTATACCAATAGCAAAAATTGTGGGTGCACATGACCCCAATATATTCTTTGAATTCCCAGTCAGACAATGGCACTATATACCAATAGCAAAAATTGTGGGTGCACGTAACCCCAATATATTCTTTGAATTCTTAGTGAGACAATGGCACTATATACCAGTAGCAAAAATTGTGGGTGCACGTAACCCCCATATATTCTTTGAATTCCCAGTGAGACAATGGCACTATATACCAGTAGCAAAAATTGTGGGTGCACGTAACCCCAATATATTCTTTGAATTCCCTGTCAGACAATGGCACTATATACCAATAGCAAAAATTGTGGGTGCACATAACCCCAATATATTCTTTGAATTCTTAGTGAGACAATGGCACAATATACCAGTAGCAAAAATTGTGGGTGCACGTAACCCCAATATATTCTTTGAATTCCCAGTCAGACAATGGCACTATATACCAGTAGCAAAAATTGTGGGTGCACATAACCCCAATATAATCTTTGAATTCTTAGTGAGACAATGGCACTATATAGCAGTAGCAAAAATTGTGGGTGCACGTAATCCCAATATATTCTTTGAATTCCCAGTCAGACAATGGCACTATATACCAGTAGCAAAAAATATGGGTGCACGTAACCCCCATATATTCTTTGAATTCCCAGTGAGACAATGGCACTATATACCAGTAGCAAAAATTGTGGGTGCACGTAACCCCAATATATTCTTTGAATTCCCAGTGAGACAATGGCACTATATACCAGTAGCAAAAAATGTGGGTGCACGTAACCCCAAAATATTCTTTGAATTACCAGTCAGAAACTGGCACTATATACCAGTAGCAAAAATTGTGGGTGCACGTAACCCCCATATATTCTTTGAATTCCCAGTGAGACAATGGCACTATATACCAGTAGCAAAAATTGTGGGTGCACGTAACTCCCATATATTCTTTGAATTCCCAGTGAGACAATGGCACTATATACCAGTAGCAAAAATTGTGGGTGCACATAACCCCAATATATTCTTTGAATTCCCAGTGAGACAATGGCACTATATACCAGTATTAAAAATTGTGGGTGCACATAACCCCAATATATTCTTTGAATTCCCAGTCAGACAATGGCACTATATACCAGTAGCAAAAATTGTGGGTGCACGTAACCCCCATATATTCTTTGAATTCTTAGTGAGACAATGGCACTATATACCAGTAGCAAAAATTGTGGGTGCACATAACCCCAATATATTCTTTGAATTCCCAGTCAGACAATGGCACTATATACCAGTAGCAAAAATTGTGGGTGCACGTAACCCCCATATATTCTTTGAATTCCCAGTGAGACAATGGCACTTTATACCAATAGCAAAAATTGTGGGTGCACGTAACCCAAATATATTCTTTGAATTCCCAGTGAGACAATGGCACTATATACCAGAAGTAAAAATTGTGGGTGCACATAACCCCAATATATTCTTTGAATTCCCAGTCAGACAATGGCACTATATACCAGTAGCAAAAATTGTGGGTGCACGTAACCCCCATATATTCTTTGAATTCTTAGTGAGACAATGGCACTATATACCAGTAGCAAAAATTGTGGGTGCACATAACCCCAATATATTCTTTGAATTCCCAGTCAGACAATGACACTATATACCAGTAGCAAAAATTGTAGGTGCACGTAACCCCCATATATTCTTTGAATTCCCAGTGAGACAATGGCACTTTATACCAATAGCAAAAATTGTGGGTGCACATGACCCCAATATATTCTTTGAATTCCCAGTCAGACAATGGCACTATATACCAATAGCAAAAATTGTGGGTGCACGTAACCCCAATATATTCTTTGAATTCTTAGTGAGACAATGGCACTATATACCAGTAGCAAAAATTGTGGGTGCACGTAACCCCCATATATTCTTTGAATTCCCAGTGAGACAATGGCACTATATACCAGTAGCAAAAATTGTGGGTGCACGTAACCCCAATATATTCTTTGAATTCCCTGTCAGACAATGGCACTATATACCAATAGCAAAAATTGTGGGTGCACATAACCCCAATATATTCTTTGAATTCTTAGTGAGACAATGGCACTATATACCAGTAGCAAAAATTGTGGGTGCACGTAACCCCCATATATTCTTTGAATTCCCAGTGAGACAATGGCACTATATACCAGTAGCAAAAATTGTGGGTGCACGTAACCCCAATATATTCTTTGAATTCCCAGTGAGACAATGGCACTATATACCAGTAGCAAAAATTGTGGGTGCACGTTACCCCAATATATTCTTTGAATTACCAGTCAGAAACTGGCACTATATACCAGTAGCAAAAATTGTGGGTGCACGTAACCCCAATATATTCTTTGAATTCCCAGTGAGACAATGGCACTATATACCAGTAGCAATAATTGTGGGTGCACGTAACCCCCATATATTCTTTGAATTCCCAGTGAGACAATGGCACTATATACCAGTAGCAAAAATTGTGGGTGCACATAACCCCAATATATTCTTTGAATTCCCAGTCAGACAATGGCACTATATACCAGTAGCAAAAATTGTGGGTGCACGTAACCCCCATATATTCTTTGAATTCCCAGTAAGACAATGGCACTATATAGCAGTAGCAAAAATTGTGGGTGCACGTAATCCCAATATATTCTTTGAATTCCCAGTCAGACAATGGCACTATATACCAGTAGCAAAAATTGTGGGTGCACGTAACCCCCATATATTCTTTGAATTCCCAGTCAGACAATGGCACTATATACCAGTAGCAAAAATTGTGGGTGCACGTAACCCCAATATATTCTTTGAATTACCAGTCAGAAACTGGCACTATATACCAGTAGCAAAAATTGTGGGTGCACGTAACCCCAATATATTCTTTGAATTCCCAGTGAGACAATGGCACTATATACCAGTAGCAAAAATTGTGGGTGCACGTAACCCCTATATATTCTTTGAATTCCCAGTGAGACAATGGCACTATATACCAGTAGCAAAAATTGTGGGTGCACATAACCCCCATATATTCTTTGAATTCCCAGTGAGACAATGGCACTATATACCAGTAGCAAAAATTGTGGGTGCACATAACCCCAATATATTCTTTGAATTCTTAGTGAGACAATGGCACTATATACCAGTAGCAAAAATTGTGGGTGCACATGACCCCAATATATTCTTTGAATTCCCAGTGAGACAATGGCACTATATACCAGTAGCAAAAATTGTGGGTGCACGTAACCCCAATATATTCTTTGAATTCCCAGTGAGACAATGGCACTATATACCAGTAGCAAAAATTGTGGGTGCACGTAACCCCCATATATTCTTTGAATTCCCAGTCAGACAATGGCACTATATACCAGTAGCAAAAATTGTGGGTGCACATAACCCCAATATATTCTTTAAATTCTTAGTGAGACAATGGCACTATATACCAGTAGCAAAAATTGTGGGTGCACATAACCCCAATATATTCTTTGAATTCCCAGTGAGACAATGGCACTATATACCAGTAGAAAAAATTGTGGGTGCACGTAACCCCAATATATTCTTTGAATTACCAGTCAGAAACTGGCACTATATACCAGTAGCAAAAATTGTGGGTGCACGTAACCCCAATATATTCTTTGAATTCCCAGTGAGACAATGGCACTATATACCAGTAGCAATAATTTTGGGTGCACGTAACCCCCATATATTCTTTGAATTCCCAGTGAGACAATGGCACTATATACCAGTAGCAAAAATTGTGGGTGCACATAACCCCAATATATTCTTTGAATTCCCAGTGAGACAATGGCACTATATACCAGTAGCAAAAATTGTGGGTGCACATAACCCCAATATATTCTTTGAATTCCCAGTGAGACAATGGCACTATATATCAGTAGCAAAAATTGTGGGTGCACGTAACCCCCATATATTCTTTGAATTCCCAGTGAGACAATGGCACTATATACCAGTAGCAAAAATTGTGGGTGCACGTAACCCCCATATATTCTTTGAATTCCCAGTAAGACAATGGCACTATATAGCAGTAGCAAAAATTGTGGGTGCACGTAATCCCAATATATTCTTTGAATTCCCAGTCAGACAATGGCACTATATACCAGTAGCAAAAATTGTGGGTGCACGTAACCCCCATATATTCTTTGAATTCCCAGTCAGACAATGGCACTATATACCAGTAGCAAAAATTGTGGGTGCACATAACCCCAATATATTCTTTGAATTCCCAGTTAGACAATGGCACTATATACCAGTAGCAAAAATTGTGGGTGCACGTAACCCCCATATTTTCTTTGAATTCCCAGTGAGACAATGGCACTATATACCAGTAGCAAAAATTGTGGGTGCACGTAACCCCAATATATTCTTTGAATTACCAGTCAGAAACTGGCACTATATACCAGTAGCAAAAATTGTGGGTGCACGTAACCCTAATATATTCTTTGAATTCCCAGTGAGACAATGGCACTATATACCAGTAGCAAAAATTGTGGGTGCACATAACCCCAATATATTCTTTGAATTCCCAGTCAGACAATGGCACTATATACCAGTAGCAAAAATTGTGGGTGCACGTAATCCCTATATATTCTTTGAATTCCCAGTGAGACAATGGCACTATATACCAGTAGCAAAAATTGTGGGTGCACATAACCCTAATATATTCTTTGAATTCTTAGTGAGACAATGGCACTATATAACAGTAGCAAAAATTGTGGGTGCACATGACCCCAATATATTCTTTGAATTCCCAGTGAGACAATGGAACTATATACCAGTAGCAAAAATTGTGGGTGCACGTAACCCCCATATTTTCTTTGAATTCCCAGTAAGACAATGGCACTATATAGCAGTAGCAAAAATTGTGGGTGCACGTAATCCCAATATATTCTTTGAATTCCCAGTGAGACAATGGCACTATATACCAGTAGCAAAAATTGTGGGTGCACATAACCCCAATATATTCTTTGAATTCCCAGTGAGACAATGGCACTATATACCAGTAGCAAAAATTGTGGGTGCACGTAACCCCAATATATTCTTTGAATTCTTAGTGAGACAATGGCACTATATACCAGTAGCAAAAATTGTGGGTGCACATAACCCTAATATATTCTTTGAATTACCAGTCAGAAACTGGCACTATATACCAGTAGCAAAAATTGTGGGTGCACGTAACCCCCATATATTCTTTGAATTCCCAGTGAGACAATGGCACTATATACCAGTAGCAAAAATTGTGGGTGCACATAACCCCCATATATTCTTTGAATTCCCAGTGAGACAATGGCACTATATACCAGTAGTAAAAATTGTGGGTGCACATAACCCCAATATTTTCTTTGAATTCCCAGTCAGACAATGGCACTATATACCAGTAGCAAAAATTGTGGGGCACGTAACCCCCATATATTCTTTGAATTCCCAGTGAGTCAATGGCACTATATACCAGTAGCAAAAATTGTGGGTGCACGTAACCCCAATATATTCTTTGAATTACCAGTGAGACAATGGCACTTTATACCAATAGCAAAAATTGTGGGTGCACATGACCCCAATATATTCTTTGAATTCCCAGTCAGACAATGGCACTATATACCAGTAGCAAAAATTGTGGGTGCACGTAACCCCAATATATTCTTTGAATTCTTAGTGAGACAATGGCACTATATACCAGTAGCAAAAATTGTGGGTGCACATAACCCCAATATATTCTTTGAATTCCCAGTGAGACAATGGCACTATATACCAGTAGCAAAAATTGTGGGTGCACGTAACCCCAATATATTCTTTGAATTCTTAGTGAGACAATGGCACTATATACCAGTAGCAAAAATTGTGGGTGCACGTAACCCCAATATATTCTTTGAATTCCCAGTGAGACAATGGCACTATATACCAGTAGCAAAAATTGTGGGTGCACGTAACCCCAATATATTCTTTGAATTACCAGTCAGAAACTGGCACTATATACCAGTAGCAAAAATTGTGGGTGCACGTAACCCCCATATATTCTTTGAATTCCCAGTGAGACAATGGCACTTTATACCAGTAGCAAAAATTGTGGGTGCACATAACCCCAATATATTCTTTGAATTCCCAGTGAGACAATGGCACTATATACCAGTAGTAAAAATTGTGGGTGCACATAACCCCAATATATTCTTTGAATTCCCAGTCAGACAATGGAACTATATACCAGTAGCAAAAATTGTGGGTGCACGTAACCCCCATATATTCTTTGAATTCCCAGTGAGACAATGGCACTATATACCAGTAGCAAAAATTGTGGGTGCACGTAACTCCCATATATTATTTGAATTCCCAGTGAGACAATGGCACTATATACCAGTAGCAAAAATTGTGGGTGCACATAACCCCAATATATTCTTTGAATTCCCAGTCAGACAATGGCACTATATACCAGTAGCAAAAATTGTGGGTGCACATAACCCCAATATATTCTTTGAATTCCCAGTCAGACAATGGCACTATATACCAGTAGCAAAAATTGTGGGTGCACGTAACCCCAATATATTCTTTGAATTCCCAGTGAGACAATGGCACTATATACCAGTAGCAAAAATTGTGGGTGCACGTAACCCCAATATATTCTTTGAATTACCAGTCAGAAACTGGCACTATATACCAGTAGCAAAAATTGTGGGTGCACGTAACCCCTATATATTCTTTGAATTCCCACTGAGACAATGGCACTATATACCAGTAGCAAAAATTGTGGGTGCACGTAACCCCCATATATTCTTTGAATTCCCAGTGAGACAATGGCACTATATACCAGTAGCAAAAATTGTGGGTGCACATAACCCCAATATATTCTTTGAATTCCCAGTCAGACAATGGCACTTTATACCAGTAGCAAAAATTGTGGGTGCACGTAACCCCCATATATTCTTTGAATTCCCAGTGAGACAATGGCACTATCTACCAGTAGCAAAAATTGTGGGTGCACGTAACCCCAATATATTCTTTGAATTCTTAGTGAGACAATGGCACTATATACCAGTAGCAAAAAATGTGGGTGCACGTAACCCCCATATATTCTTTGAATTCCCAGTGAGACAATGGCACTATATACCAGTAGCAAAAATTGTGGGTGCACGTAACCCCAATATATTCTTTGAATTCCCAGTCAGACAATGGCACTATATACCAGTAGCAAAAATTGTGGGTGCACATAACCCCAATATATTCTTTGAATTCCCAGTCAGACAATGGCACTATATACCAGTAGCAAAAATTGTGGGTGCACATAACCCCAATATATTCTTTGAATTCCCAGTGAGACAATGGCACTATATACCAGTAGCAAAAATTGTGGGTGCACGTAACCCCAATATATTCTTTGAATTCCCAGTGAGACAATGGCACTATATACCAGTAGCAAAAATTGTGGGTGCACGTAACCCCAATATATTCTTTGAATTACCAGTCAGAAACTGGCACTATATACCAGTAGCAAAAATTGTGGGTGCACGTAACCCCTATATATTCTTTGAATTCCCACTGAGACAATGGCACTATATACCAGTAGCAAAAATTGTGGGTGCACGTAACCCCCATATATTCTTTGAATTCCCAGTGAGACAATGGCACTATATACCAGTAGCAAAAATTGTGGGTGCACATAACCCCAATATATTCTTTGAATTCCCAGTCAGACAATGGCACTATATACCAGTAGCAAAAATTGTGGGTGCACGTAACCCCCATATATTCTTTGAATTCCCAGTGAGACAATGGCACTATCTACCAGTAGCAAAAATTGTGGGTGCACGTAACCCCAATATATTCTTTGAATTCTTAGTGAGACAATGGCACTATATACCAGTAGCAAAAAATGTGGGTGCACGTAACCCCCATATATTCTTTGAATTCCCAGTGAGACAATGGCACTATATACCAGTAGCAAAAATTGTGGGTGCACGTAACCCCAATATATTCTTTGATTTCCCAGTGAGACAATGGCACTATATACCAGTAGCAAAAATTGTGGGTGCACGTAACCCCAATATATTCTTTGAATTACCAGTCAGAAACTGGCACTATATACCAGTAGCAAAAATTGTGGGTGCACGTAACCCCCATATATTCTTTGAATTCCCAGTGAGACAATGGCACTATATACCAGTAGCAAAAATTGTGGGTGCACATAACCCCAATATATTCTTTGAATTCGCAGTCAGACAATGGCACTATATACCAGTAGCAAAAATTGTGGGTGCACGTAACCCCAATATATTCTTTGAATTCCCAGTGAGACAATGGCACTATATACCAGTAGTAAAAATTGTGGGTGCACATAACCCCAATATATTCTTTGAATTCCCAGTCAGACAATGGCACTATATACCAGTAGCAAAAATTGTGGGTGCACGTAACCCCCATATATTCTTTGAATTCCCAGTGAGACAATGGCACTATATACCAGTAGCAAAAATTGTGGGTGCACGTAACCCCAATATATTCTTTGAATTCCCAGTGAGACAATGGCACTATATACCAGTAGCAAAAAATGTGGGTGCACGTAACCCCAAAATATTCTTTGAATTACCAGTCAGAAACTGGCACTATATACCAGTAGCAAAAATTGTGGGTGCACGTAACCCCCATATATTCTTTGAATTCCCAGTGAGACAATGGCACTATATACCAGTAGCAAAAATTGTGGGTGCACGTAACTCCCATATATTCTTTGAATTCCCAGTGAGACAATGGCACTATATACCAGTAGCAAAAATTGTGGGTGCACATAACCCCAATATATTCTTTGAATTCCCAGTGAGACAATGGCACTATATACCAGTATTAAAAATTGTGGGTGCACATAACCCCAATATATTCTTTGAATTCCCAGTCAGACAATGGCACTATATACCAGTAGCAAAAATTGTGGGTGCACGTAACCCCCATATATTCTTTGAATTCTTAGTGAGACAATGGCACTATATACCAGTAGCAAAAATTGTGGGTGCACATAACCCCAATATATTCTTTGAATTCCCAGTCAGACAATGGCACTATATACCAGTAGCAAAAATTGTGGGTGCACGTAACCCCCATATATTCTTTGAATTCCCAGTGAGACAATGGCACTTTATACCAATAGCAAAAATTGTGGGTGCACGTAACCCAAATATATTCTTTGAATTCCCAGTGAGACAATGGCACTATATACCAGAAGTAAAAATTGTGGGTGCACATAACCCCAATATATTCTTTGAATTCCCAGTCAGACAATGGCACTATATACCAGTAGCAAAAATTGTGGGTGCACGTAACCCCCATATATTCTTTGAATTCTTAGTGAGACAATGGCACTATATACCAGTAGCAAAAATTGTGGGTGCACATAACCCCAATATATTCTTTGAATTCCCAGTCAGACAATGACACTATATACCAGTAGCAAAAATTGTAGGTGCACGTAACCCCCATATATTCTTTGAATTCCCAGTGAGACAATGGCACTTTATACCAATAGCAAAAATTGTGGGTGCACATGACCCCAATATATTCTTTGAATTCCCAGTCAGACAATGGCACTATATACCAATAGCAAAAATTGTGGGTGCACGTAACCCCAATATATTCTTTGAATTCTTAGTGAGACAATGGCACTATATACCAGTAGCAAAAATTGTGGGTGCACGTAACCCCCATATATTCTTTGAATTCCCAGTGAGACAATGGCACTATATACCAGTAGCAAAAATTGTGGGTGCACGTAACCCCAATATATTCTTTGAATTCCCTGTCAGACAATGGCACTATATACCAATAGCAAAAATTGTGGGTGCACATAACCCCAATATATTCTTTGAATTCTTAGTGAGACAATGGCACTATATACCAGTAGCAAAAATTGTGGGTGCACGTAACCCCCATATATTCTTTGAATTCCCAGTGAGACAATGGCACTATATACCAGTAGCAAAAATTGTGGGTGCACGTAACCCCAATATATTCTTTGAATTCCCAGTGAGACAATGGCACTATATACCAGTAGCAAAAATTGTGGGTGCACGTTACCCCAATATATTCTTTGAATTACCAGTCAGAAACTGGCACTATATACCAGTAGCAAAAATTGTGGGTGCACGTAACCCCAATATATTCTTTGAATTCCCAGTGAGACAATGGCACTATATACCAGTAGCAATAATTGTGGGTGCACGTAACCCCCATATATTCTTTGAATTCCCAGTGAGACAATGGCACTATATAGCAGTAGCAAAAATTGTGGGTGCACATAACCCCAATATATTCTTTGAATTCCCAGTCAGACAATGGCACTATATACCAGTAGCAAAAATTGTGGGTGCACGTAACCCCCATATATTCTTTGAATTCCCAGTAAGACAATGGCACTATATAGCAGTAGCAAAAATTGTGGGTGCACGTAATCCCAATATATTCTTTGAATTCCCAGTCAGACAATGGCACTATATACCAGTAGCAAAAATTGTGGGTGCACGTAACCCCCATATATTCTTTGAATTCCCAGTCAGACAATGGCACTATATACCAGTAGCAAAAATTGTGGGTGCACGTAACCCCAATATATTCTTTGAATTACCAGTCAGAAACTGGCACTATATACCAGTAGCAAAAATTGTGGGTGCACGTAACCCCAATATATTCTTTGAATTCCCAGTGAGACAATGGCACTATATACCAGTAGCAAAAATTGTGGGTGCACGTAACCCCTATATATTCTTTGAATTCCCAGTGAGACAATGGCACTATATACCAGTAGCAAAAATTGTGGGTGCACATAACCCCCATATATTCTTTGAATTCCCAGTGAGACAATGGCACTATATACCAGTAGCAAAAATTGTGGGTGCACATAACCCCAATATATTCTTTGAATTCTTAGTGAGACAATGGCACTATATACCAGTAGCAAAAATTGTGGGTGCACATGACCCCAATATATTCTTTGAATTCCCAGTGAGACAATGGCACTATATACCAGTAGCAAAAATTGTGGGTGCACGTAACCCCAATATATTCTTTGAATTCCCAGTGAGACAATGGCACTATATACCAGTAGCAAAAATTGTGGGTGCACGTAACCCCCATATATTCTTTGAATTCCCAGTCAGACAATGGCACTATATACCAGTAGCAAAAATTGTGGGTGCACAAAACCCCAATATATTCTTTAAATTCTTAGTGAGACAATGGCACTATATACCAGTAGCAAAAATTGTGGGTGCACATAACCCCAATATATTCTTTGAATTCCCAGTGAGACAATGGCACTATATACCAGTAGAAAAAATTGTGGGTGCACGTAACCCCAATATATTCTTTGAATTACCAGTCAGAAACTGGCACTATATACCAGTAGCAAAAATTGTGGGTGCACGTAACCCCAATATATTCTTTGAATTCCCAGTGAGACAATGGCACTATATACCATGTAGCAATAATTTTGGGTGCACGTAACCCCCATATATTCTTTGAATTCCAGTGAGACAATGGCACTATATACCAGTAGCAAAAATTGTGGGTGCACATAACCCCAATATATTCTTTGAATTCCCAGTTAGACAATGGCACTATATACCAGTAGCAAAAATTGTGGGTGCACATAACCCCAATATATTCTTTGAATTCCCAGTGAGACAATGGAACTATATACCAGTAGCAAAAATTGTGGGTGCACGTAACCCCCATATTTTCTTTGAATTCCCAGTAAGACAATGGCACTATATAGCAGTAGCAAAATTGTGGGTGCACGTAATCCCAATATATTCTTTGAATTCCCAGTGAGACAATGGCACTATATACCAGTAGCAAAAATTGTGGGTGCACATAACCCCAATATATTCTTTGAATTCCCAGTGAGACAATGGCACTATATACCAGTAGCAAAAATTGTGGGTGCACGTAACCCCAATATATTCTTTGAATTCTTAGTGAGACAATGGCACTATATACCAGTAGCAAAAATTGTGGGTGCACATAACCCCAATATTTTCTTTGAATTCCCAGTCAGACAATGGCACTATATACCAGTAGCAAAAATTGTGGGGCACGTAACCCCCATATATTCTTTGAATTCCCAGTGAGTCAATGGCACTATATACCAGTAGCAAAAATTGTGGGTGCACGTAACCCCAATATATTCTTTGAATTACCAGTGAGACAATGGCACTTTATACCAATAGCAAAAATTGTGGGTGCACATGACCCCAATATATTCTTTGAATTCCCAGTCAGACAATGGCACTATATACCAGTAGCAAAAATTGTGGGTGCACGTAAGCCCAATATATTCTTTGAATTCTTAGTGAGACAATGGCACTATATACCAGTAGCAAAAATTGTGGGTGCACATAACCCCAATATATTCTTTGAATTCCCAGTGAGACAATGGCACTATATACCAGTAGCAAAAATTGTGGGTGCACGTAACCCCAATATATTCTTTGAATTCTTAGTGAGACAATGGCACTATATACCAGTAGCAAAAATTGTGGGTGCACGTAACCACAATATATTCTTTGAATTCCCAGTGAGACAATGGCACTATATACCAGTAGCAAAAATTGTGGGTGCACGTAACCCCAATATATTCTTTGAATTACCAGTCAGAAACTGGCACTATATACCAGTAGCAAAAATTGTGGGTGCACGTAACCCCCATATATTCTTTGAATTCCCAGTGAGACAATGGCACTTTATACCAGTAGCAAAAATTGTGGGTGCACATAACCCCAATATATTCTTTGAATTCCCAGTGAGACAATGGCACTATATACCAGTAGTAAAAATTGTGGGTGCACATAACCCCAATATATTCTTTGAATTCCCAGTCAGACAATGGAACTATATACCAGTAGCAAAAATTGTGGGTGCACGTAACCCCCATATATTCTTTGAATTCCCAGTGAGACAATGGCACTATATACCAGTAGCAAAAATTGTGGGTGCACGTAACTCCCATATATTATTTGAATTCCCAGTGAGACAATGGCACTATATACCAGTAGCAAAAATTGTGGGTGCACATAACCCCAATATATTCTTTGAATTCCCAGTCAGACAATGGCACTATATACCAGTAGCAAAAATTGTGGGTGCACATAACCCCAATATATTCTTTGAATTCCCAGTCAGACAATGGCACTATATACCAGTAGCAAAAATTGTGGGTGCACGTAACCCCAATATATTCTTTGAATTCCCAGTGAGACAATGGCACTATATACCAGTAGCAAAAATTGTGGGTGCACGTAACCCCAATATATTCTTTGAATTACCAGTCAGAAACTGGCACTATATACCAGTAGCAAAAATTGTGGGTGCACGTAACCCCTATATATTCTTTGAATTCCCACTGAGACAATGGCACTATATACCAGTAGCAAAAATTGTGGGTGCACGTAACCCCCATATATTCTTTGAATTCCCAGTGAGACAATGGCACTATATACCAGTAGCAAAAATTGTGGGTGCACATAACCCCAATATATTCTTTGAATTCCCAGTCAGACAATGGCACTTTATACCAGTAGCAAAAATTGTGGGTGCACGTAACCCCCATATATTCTTTGAATTCCCAGTGAGACAATGGCACTATCTACCAGTAGCAAAAATTGTGGGTGCACGTAACCCCAATATATTCTTTGAATTCTTAGTGAGACAATGGCACTATATACCAGTAGCAAAAAATGTGGGTGCACGTAACCCCCATATATTCTTTGAATTCCCAGTGAGACAATGGCACTATATACCAGTAGCAAAAATTGTGGGTGCACGTAACCCCAATATATTCTTTGAATTCCCAGTCAGACAATGGCACTATATACCAGTAGCAAAAATTGTGGGTGCACATAACCCCAATATATTCTTTGAATTCCCAGTCAGACAATGGCACTATATACCAGTAGCAAAAATTGTGGGTGCACATAACCCCAATATATTCTTTGAATTCCCAGTGAGACAATGGCACTATATACCAGTAGCAAAAATTGTGGGTGCACGTAACCCCAATATATTCTTTGAATTCCCAGTGAGACAATGGCACTATATACCAGTAGCAAAAATTGTGGGTGCACGTAACCCCAATATATTCTTTGAATTACCAGTCAGAAACTGGCACTATATACCAGTAGCAAAAATTGTGGGTGCACGTAACCCCTATATATTCTTTGAATTCCCACTGAGACAATGGCACTATATACCAGTAGCAAAAATTGTGGGTGCACGTAACCCCCATATATTCTTTGAATTCCCAGTGAGACAATGGCACTATATACCAGTAGCAAAAATTGTGGGTGCACATAACCCCAATATATTCTTTGAATTCCCAGTCAGACAATGGCACTATATACCAGTAGCAAAAATTGTGGGTGCACGTAACCCCCATATATTCTTTGAATTCCCAGTGAGACAATGGCACTATCTACCAGTAGCAAAAATTGTGGGTGCACGTAACCCCAATATATTCTTTGAATTCTTAGTGAGACAATGGCACTATATACCAGTAGCAAAAAATGTGGGTGCACGTAACCCCCATATATTCTTTGAATTCCCAGTGAGACAATGGCACTATATACCAGTAGCAAAAATTGTGGGTGCACGTAACCCCAATATATTCTTTGATTTCCCAGTGAGACAATGGCACTATATACCAGTAGCAAAAATTGTGGGTGCACGTAACCCCAATATATTCTTTGAATTACCAGTCAGAAACTGGCACTATATACCAGTAGCAAAAATTGTGGGTGCACGTAACCCCCATATATTCTTTGAATTCCCAGTGAGACAATGGCACTATATACCAGTAGCAAAAATTGTGGGTGCACATAACCCCAATATATTCTTTGAATTCGCAGTCAGACAATGGCACTATATACCAGTAGCAAAAATTGTGGGTGCACGTAACCCCAATATATTCTTTGAATTCCCAGTGAGACAATGGCACTATATACCAGTAGTAAAAATTGTGGGTGCACATAACCCCAATATATTCTTTGAATTCCCAGTCAGACAATGGCACTATATACCAGTAGCAAAAATTGTGGGTGCACGTAACCCCCATATATTCTTTGAATTCCCAGTGAGACAATGGCACTATATACCAGTAGCAAAAATTGTGGGTGCACGTAACCCCAATATATTCTTTGAATTACCAGTCAGAAACTGGCACTATATGGCAGGAGCAAGAAATGAGGGTATTTATAACCCCAATATATTCTTTGAATTACCAGTCAGAAACTGGCACTATATGGCAGTAGCAAGAAATGAGGGTATTTGTAACCCCAATATATTCTTTGAATTCCCAGTCAGACAATGGCACTATATACCAGTAGAAAAAATTGTGGGTGCACATGACCCCAATATATTCTTTGAATTCCCAGTGAGACAATGGCACTATATACCAGTAGTAAAAATTGTGGGTGCACATAACCCCAATATATTCTTTGAATTCCCAGTCAGACAATGGCACTATATACCAGTAGCAAAAATTGTGGGTGCACGTAACCCCCATATATTCTTTGAATTCCCAGTGAGACAATGGCACTATATACCAGTAGCAAAAATTGTGGGTGCACGTAACCCCTATATATTCTTTGAATTACCAGTCAGAAACTGGCACTATATGGCAGTAGCAAGAAATGAGGGTATTTATAACCCCAATATATTCTTTGAATTACCAGTCAGAAATTGGCACTATATGGCAGTAGCAAAAATTGTGGGTGCACATGACCCCAATATATTCTTTGAATTACCAGTCAGAAACTGGCACTATATGGCAGTAGCAAGAAATGAGGGTATTTATAACCCCAATATATTCTTTGAATTCCCAGTCAGACAATGGCACTATATACCAGTAGCAAAAATTGTGGGTGCACATGACCCCAATATATTCTTTGAATTCCCAGTGAGACAATGGCACTATATACCAGTAGCAAAAATTGTGGGTGCACGTAACCCCAATATATTCTTTGAATTCTTAGTGAGACAATGGCACTATATACCAGTAGTAAAAATTGTGGGTGCACATAACCCCAATATATTCTTTGAATTCCCAGTGAGACAATGGCACTATATACCAGTAGCAAAAATTGTGGGTGCACGTAACCCCAATATATTCTTTGAATTCTTAGTGAGACAATGGCACTATATACCAGTAGCAAAAATTGTGGGTGCACGTAACCCCAATATATTCTTTGAATTCTTAGTGAGACAATGGCACTATATACCAGTATCAAAAATTGTGGGTGCACGTTACCCCAATATATTCTTTGAATTACCAGTAAGAAACTGGCACTATATACCAGTAGCAAAAATTGTGGGTGCACGTAACCCCAATATATTCTTTGAATTCCCAGTGAGACAATGGCACTATATACCAGTAGCAATAATTGTGGGTGCACGTAACCCCCATATATTCTTTGAATTCCCAGTGAGACAATGGCACTATATACCAGTAGCAAAAATTGTGGGTGCACATAACCCCAATATATTCTTTGAATTACCAGTCAGAAACTGGCACTATATACCAGTAGCAAAAATTGTGGGTGCACGTAACCCCCATATATTCTTTGAATTCCCAGTGAGACAATGGCACTATATACCAGTAGTAAAAATTGTGGGTGCACATAACCCCAATATATTCTTTAAATTCGCAGTGAGACAATGGCACTATATACCAGTAGTAAAAATTGTGGGTGCACATAACCCCAATATATTCTTTGAATTCCCAGTCAGACAATGGCACTATATACCAGTAGCAAGAATTGTGGGTGCACGTAACCCCCATATATTCTTTGAATTCCCAGTGAGACAATGGCACTATATACCAGTAGCAAAAATTGTGGGTGCACGTAACCCCAATATATTCTTTGAATTACCAGTCAGAAACTGGCACTATATACCAGTAGCAAAAATTGTGGGTGCACGTAACCCCAATATATTCTTTGAATTCCCAGTCAGACAATGGCACTATATACCAGTAGCAAAAATTGTGGGTGGACGTAACCCCCATATATTCTTTGAATTCCCAGTGAGACAATGGCACTTTATACCAATAGCAAAAATTGTGGGTGCACATGACCCCAATATATTCTTTGAATTCCCAGTGAGACAAAGGCACTATATACCAGTAGCAAAAATTGTGGGTGCACGTAACCCCAATATATTCTTTGAATTCTTAGTGAGACAATGGCACTATATACCAGTAGCAAAAATTGTGGGTGCACATAACCCCAATATATTCTTTGAATTCCCAGTGAGACAATGGCACTATATACCAGTAGCAAAAATTGTGGGTGCACGTAACCCCAATATATTCTTTGAATTCTTAGTGAGACAATGGCACTATATACCAGTAGAAAAAATTGTGGGTGCACGTAACCCCAATATATTCTTTGAATTCCCAGTGAGACAATGGCACTATATACCAGTAGCAAAAATTGTGGGTGCACGTAACCCCAATATATTCTTTGAATTACCAGTCAGAAACTGGCACAATATACCAGTAGCAAAAATTGTGGGTGCACATAACCCCAATATATTCTTTGAATTCCCAGTGAGACAATGGCACTATATACCAGTAGCAAAAATTGTGGGTGCACGTAACCCCCATATATTCTTTGAATTCCCAGTGAGACAATGGCACTATATACCAGTAGCAAAAATTGTGGGTGCACATGACCCCAATATATTCTTTGAATTCCCAGTGAGACAATGGCACTATATACCAGTAGCAAAAAATGTGGGTGCACGTAACCCCCATATATTCTTTGAATTCCCAGTGAGACAATGGCACTATATACCAGTAGCAAAAATTGTGGGTGCACGTAACCCCAATATATTCTTTGATTTCCCAGTGAGACAATGGCACTATATACCAGTAGCAAAAATTGTGGGTGCACGTAACCCCAATATATTCTTTGAATTACCAGTCAGAAACTGGCACTATATACCAGTAGCAAAAATTGTGGGTGCACGTAACCCCCATATATTCTTTGAATTCCCAGTGAGACAATGGCACTATATACCAGTAGTAAAAATTGTGGGTGCACATAACCCCAATATATTCTTTGAATTCCCAGTCAGACAATGGCACTATATACCAGTAGCAAAAATTGTGGGTGCACGTAACCCCCATATATTCTTTGAATTCTTAGTGAGACAATGGCACTATATACCAGTAGCAAAAATTGTGGGTGCACATAACCCCAATATATTCTTTGAATTACCAGTCAGAAACTGGCACTATATGCCAGTAGCAAAAATTGTGGGTGCACGTAACCCCCATATATTCTTTGAATTCCCAGTGAGACAATGGCACTATATACCAGTAGCAAAAATTGTGGGTGCACGTAACCCCAATATATTCTTTGAATTCCCAGTGAGACAATGGCACTATATACCAGTAGCAAAAATTGTGGGTGCACGTAACCCCCATATATTCTTTGAATTCCCAGTCAGACAATGGCACTATATACCAGTAGTAAAAATTGTGGGTGCACATAACCCCAATATATTCTTTGAATTCCCAGTCAGACAATGGCACTATATACCTGTAGCAAAAATTGTGGGTGCACGTAACCCCCATATATTCTTTGAATTCCCAGTGAGACAATGGCACTTTATACCAATAGCAAAAATTGTGGGTGCACATGACCCCAATATATTCTTTGAATTCCCAGTCAGACAATGGCACTATATACCAATAGCAAAAATTGTGGGTGCACATAACCCCAATATATTCTTTGAATTCTTAGTGAGACAATGAAACTATATACCAGTAGCAAAAATTGTGGGTGCACGTAACCCCCATATATTCTTTGAATTCCCAGTGAGACAATGGCACTATATACCAGTAGCAAAAATTGTGGGTGCACGTAACCCCAATATATTCTTTGAATTCCCAGTCAGACAATGGCACTATATACCAATAGCAAAAATTGTGGGTGCACATAACCCCAATATATTCTTTGAATTCTTAGTGAGACAATGGCACTATATACCAGTAGCAAAAATTGTGGGTGCACGTAACCCCCATATATTCTTTGAATTCCCAGTGAGACAATGGCACTATATACCAGTAGCAAAAATTGTGGGTGCACGTAACCCCAATATATTCTTTGAATTCCCAGTGAGACAATGGCACTATATACCAGTAGCAAAAATTGTGGGTGCACGTTACCCCAATATATTCTTTGAATTACCAGTCAGAAACTGGCACTATATACCAGTAGCAAAAATTGTGGGTGCACGTAACCCCAATATATTCTTTGAATTCCCAGTGAGACAATGGCACTATATACCAGTAGCAATAATTGTGGGTGCACGTAACCCCCATATATTCTTTGAATTCCCAGTGAGACAATGGCACTATATACCAGTAGCAAAAATTGTGGGTGCACATAACCCCAATATATTCTTTGAATTCCCAGTGAGACAATGGCACTATATACCAGTAGCAAAAATTGTGGGTGCACGTAACCCCCATATATTCTTTGAATTCCCAGTAAGACAATGGCACTATATAGCAGTAGCAAAAATTGTGGGTGCACATAACCCCAATATATTCTTTGAATTCCCAGTCAGACAATGGCACTATATACCAGTAGCAAAAATTGTGGGTGCACGTAACCCCCATATATTCTTTGAATTCCCAGTAAGACAATGGCACTATATAGCAGTAGCAAAAATTGTGGGTGCACGTAATCCCAATATATTCTTTGAATTCCCAGTCAGACACTGGCACTATATACCAGTAGCAAAAATTGTGGGTGCACGTAACCCCCATATATTCTTTGAATTCCCAGTCAGACAATGGCACTATATACCAGTAGCAAAAATTGTGGGTGCACGTAACCCCAATATATTCTTTGAATTACCAGTCAGAAACTGGCACTATATACCAGTAGCAAAAATTGTGGGTGCACATAACCCCAATATATTCTTTGAATTCCCAGTGAGACAATGGCACTATATACCAGTAGCAAAAATTGTGGGTGCACGTAACCCCCATATATTCTTTGAATTCCCAGTGAGACAATGGCACTATATACCAGTAGCAAAAATTGTGGGTGCACGTAACCCCAATATATTCTTTGAAATCTTAGTGAGACAATGGCACTATATACCAGTAGCAAAAATTGTGGGTGCACATGACCCCAATATATTCTTTGAATTCCCAGTGAGACAATGGCACTATATACCAGTAGCAAAAATTGTGGGTTCACGTAACCCCAATATATTCTTTGAATTCCCAGTGAGACAATGGCACTATATACCAGTAGCAAAAATTGTGGGTGCACGTAACCCCCATATATTCTTTGAATTCCCAGTGAGACAATGGCACTATATACCAGTAGCAAAAATTGTGGGTGCACGTTACCCCAATATATTCTTTGAATTACCAGTGAGACAACGGCACTATATACCAGTAGCAAAAAATGTGGGTGCACGTAACCCCCATATATTCTTTAAATTCCCAGTGAGACAATGGCACTATATACCAGTAGCAAAAATTGTGGGTGCACGTAACCCCAATATATTCTTTGATTTCCCAGTGAGACAATGGCACTATATACCAGTAGCAAAAATTGTGGGTGCACGTAACCCCAATATATTCTTTGAATTACCAGTCAGAAACTGGCACTATATACCAGTAGCAAAAATTGTGGGTGCACGTAACCCCCATATATTCTTTGAATTCCCAGTGAGACAATGGCACTATATACCAGTAGCAAAAATTGTGGGTGCACATAACCCCAATATATTCTTTGAATTCGCAGTCAGACAATGGCACTATATACCAGTAGCAAAAATTGTGGGTGCACGTAACCCCCATATATTCTTTGAATTCCCAGTGAGACAATGGCACTATATAACAGTAGCAAAAATTGTGGGTGCACATAACCCCAATATATTCTTTGAATTCCCAGTCAGACAATGGCACTATATACCAGTAGCAAAAATTGTGGGTGCACGTAACCCCCACATATTCTTTGAATTCCCAGTCAGACAATGGCACTATATACCAGTAGCAAAAATTGTGGGTGCACGTAACCCCCATATATTCTTTGAATTCCCAGTCAGACAATGGCACTATATACCAGTAGCAAAAAATGTGGGTGCACATAACCCCAATATATTCTTTGAATTCTTAGTGAGACAATGGCACTATATACCAGTAGCAAAAATTGTGGGTGCACGTAACCCCCATATATTCTTTGAATTCCCAGTGAGACAATGGCACTATATACCAGTAGCAAAAATTGTGGGTGCACGTAACCCCAATATATTCTTTGAATTACCAGTCAGAAACTGGCACTATATAGCAGTAGCAAAAATTGTGGGTGCACATAACCCCAATATATTCTTTGAATTCCCAGTCAGACAATGGAACTATATACCAGTAGCAAAAATTGTGGGTGCACGTAACCCCCATATATTCTTTGAATTCCCAGTGAGACAATGGCACTATATACCAGTAGTAAAAATTGTGGGTGCACATAACCCCAATATATTCTTTGAATTCCCAGTCAGACAATGGCACTATATACCAGTAGAAAAAATTGTGGGTGCACGTAACCCCCATATATTCTTTGAATTCTTAGTGAGACAATGGCACTATATACCAGTAGCAAAAGTTGTGGGTGCACATAACCCCAATATATTCTTTGAATTACCAGTCAGAAACTGGCACTATATACCAGTAGCAAAAATTGTGGGTGCACGTAACCCCCATATATTCTTTGAATTCCCAGTCAGACAATGGCACTATATACCAGTAGCAAAAAATGTGGGTGCACATAACCCCAATATATTCTTTGAATTCTTAGTGAGACAATGGCACTATATACCAGTAGCAAAAATTGTGGGTGCACGTAACCCCCATATATTCTTTGAATTCCCAGTGAGACAATGGCACTATATACCAGTAGCAAAAATTGTGGGTGCACGTAACCCCAATATATTCTTTGAATTACCAGTCAGAAACTGGCACTATATAGCAGTAGCAAAAATTGTGGGTGCACATAACCCCAATATATTCTTTGAATTCCCAGTCAGACAATGGAACTATATACCAGTAGCAAAAATTGTGGGTGCACGTAACCCCCATATATTCTTTGAATTCCCAGTGAGACAATGGCACTATATACCAGTAGTAAAAATTGTGGGTGCACATAACCCCAATATATTCTTTGAATTCCCAGTCAGACAATGGCACTATATACCAGTAGAAAAAATTGTGGGTGCACGTAACCCCCATATATTCTTTGAATTCTTAGTGAGACAATGGCACTATATACCAGTAGCAAAAATTGTGGGTGCACATAACCCCAATATATTCTTTGAATTACCAGTCAGAAACTGGCACTATATACCAGTAGCAAAAATTGTGGGTGCACGTAACCCCCATATATTCTTTGAATTCCCAGTGAGACAATGGCACTATATACCAGTAGCAAAAATTGTGGGTGCACGTAACCCCAATATATTCTTTGAATTCCCAGTGAGACAATGGCACTATATACCAGTAGCAAAAATTGTGGGTGCACGTAACCCCCATATATTCTTTGAATTCCCAGTCAGACAATGGCACTATATACCAGTAGCAAAAATTGTGGGTGCACGTAACCCCAATATATTCTTTGAATTCCCAGTGAGACAATGGCACTATATACCAGTAGCAAAAATTGTGGGTGCACGTAACCCCCATATATTCTTTGAATTCCCAGTCAGACAATGGCACTATATACCAGTAGCAAAAAATGTGGGTGCACATAACCCCAATATATTCTTTGAATTCTTAGTGAGACAATGGCACTATATACCAGTAGCAAAAATTGTGGGTGCACGTAACCCCCATATATTCTTTGAATTCCCAGTGAGACAATGGCACTATATACCAGTAGCAAAAATTGTGGGTGCACGTAACCCCAATATATTCTTTGAATTACCAGTCAGAAACTGGCACTATATAGCAGTAGCAAAAATTGTGGGTGCACATAACCCCAATATATTCTTTGAATTCCCAGTCAGACAATGGAACTATATACCAGTAGCAAAAATTGTGGGTGCACGTAACCCCCATATATTCTTTGAATTCCCAGTGAGACAATGGCACTATATACCAGTAGTAAAAATTGTGGGTGCACATAACCCCAATATATTCTTTGAATTCCCAGTCAGACAATGGCACTATATACCAGTAGCAAAAATTGTGGGTGCACGTAACCCCCATATATTCTTTGAATTCTTAGTGAGACAATGGCACTATATACCAGTAGCAAAAATTGTGGGTGCACATAACCCCAATATATTCTTTGAATTACCAGTCAGAAACTGGCACTATATACCAGTAGCAAAAATTGTGGGTGCACGTAACCCCCATATATTCTTTGAATTCCCAGTGAGACAATGGCACTATATACCAGTAGCAAAAATTGTGGGTGCACGTAACCCCAATATATTCTTTGAATTCCCAGTGAGACAATGGCACTATATACCAGTAGCAAAAATTGTGGGTGCACGTAACCCCCATATATTCTTTGAATTCCCAGTCAGACAATGGCACTATATACCAGTAGCAAAAATTGTGGGTGCACGTAACCCCAATATATTCTTTGAATTCCCAGTGAGACAATGGCACTATATACCAGTAGCAAAAATTGTGGGTGCACGTAACCCCCATATATTCTTTGAATTCCCAGTCAGACAATGGCACTATATACCAGTAGCAAAAAATGTGGGTGCACATAACCCCAATATATTCTTTGAATTCTTAGTGAGACAATGGCACTATATACCAGTAGCAAAAATTGTGGGTGCACGTAACCCCCATATATTCTTTGAATTCCCAGTGAGACAATGGCACTATATACCAGTAGCAAAAATTGTGGGTGCACGTAACCCCAATATATTCTTTGAATTACCAGTCAGAAACTGGCACTATATAGCAGTAGCAAAAATTGTGGGTGCACATAACCCCAATATATTCTTTGAATTCCCAGTCAGACAATGGAACTATATACCAGTAGCAAAAATTGTGGGTGCACGTAACCCCCATATATTCTTTGAATTCCCAGTGAGACAATGGCACTATATACCAGTAGTAAAAATTGTGGGTGCACATAACCCCAATATATTCTTTGAATTCCCAGTCAGACAATGGCACTATATACCAGTAGCAAAAATTGTGGGTGCACGTAACCCCCATATATTCTTTGAATTCTTAGTGAGACAATGGCACTATATACCAGTAGCAAAAATTGTGGGTGCACATAACCCCAATATATTCTTTGAATTACCAGTCAGAAACTGGCACTATATACCAGTAGCAAAAATTGTGGGTGCACGTAACCCCCATATATTCTTTGAATTCCCAGTGAGACAATGGCACTATATACCAGTAGCAAAAATTGTGGGTGCACGTAACCCCAATATATTCTTTGAATTCCCAGTGAGACAATGGCACTATATACCAGTAGCAAAAATTGTGGGTGCACGTAACCCCCATATATTCTTTGAATTCCCAGTCAGACAATGGCACTATATACCAGTAGCAAAAATTGTGGGTGCACATAACCCCAATATATTCTTTGAATTCTTAGTGAGACAATGGCACTATATACCAGTAGCAAAAATTGTGGGTGCACGTAACCCCCATATATTCTTTGAATTCCCAGTGAGACAATGGCACTATATACCAGTAGCAAAAATTGTGGGTGCACGTTACCCCAATATATTCTTTGAATTACCAGTCAGAAACTGACACTATATAGCAGTAGCAAAAATTGTGGGTGCACATAACCCCAATATATTCTTTGAATTCCCAGTCAGACAATGGAACTATATACCAGTAGCAAAAATTGTGGGTGCACGTAACCCCCATATATTCTTTGAATTCCCAGTGAGACAATGGCACTATATACCAGTAGTAAAAATTGTGGGTGCACATAACCCCAATATATTCTTTGAATTCCCAGTCAGACAATGGCACTATATACCAGTAGCAAAAATTGTGGGTGCACGTAACCCCCATATATTCTTTGAATTCTTAGTGAGACAATGGCACTATATACCAGTAGCAAAAATTGTGGGTGCACATAACCCCAATATATTCTTTGAATTCCCAGTCAGACAATGGCACTATATACCTGTAGCAAAAATTGTGGGTGCACGTAACCCCCATATATTCTTTGAATTCCCAGTGAGACAATGGCACTTTATACCAATAGCAAAAATTGTGGGTGCACATGACCCCAATATATTCTTTGAATTCCCAGTCAGACAATGGCACTATATACCAATAGCAAAAATTGTGGGTGCACATAACCCCAATATATTCTTTGAATTCTTAGTGAGACAATGAAACTATATACCAGTAGCAAAAATTGTGGGTGCACGTAACCCCAATATATTCTTTGAATTCCCAGTCAGACAATGGCAATATATACCAATAGCAAAAATTGTGGGTGCACATAACCCCAATATATTCTTTGAATTCTTAGTGAGACAATGGCACTATATACCAGTAGCAAAAATTGTGGGTGCACGTAACCCCCATATATTCTTTGAATTCCCAGTGAGACAATGGCACTATATACCAGTAGCAAAAATTGTGGGTGCACGTAACCCCAATATATTCTTTGAATTCCCAGTGAGACAATGGCACTATATACCAGTAGCAAAAATTGTGGGTGCACGTTACCCCAATATATTCTTTGAATTACCAGTCAGAAACTGGCACTATATACCAGTAGCAAAAATTGTGGGTGCACGTAACCCCAATATATTCTTTGAATTCCCAGTGAGACAATGGCACTATATACCAGTAGCAATAATTGTGGGTGCACGTAACCCCCATATATTCTTTGAATTCCCAGTGAGACAATGGCACTATATACCAGTAGCAAAAATTGTGGGTGCACATAACCCCAATATATTCTTTGAATTCCCAGTCAGACAATGGCACTATATACCAGTAGCAAAAATTGTGGGTGCACGTAACCCCCATATATTCTTTGAATTCCCAATAAGACAATGGCACTATATAGCAGTAGCAAAAATTGTGGGTGCACGTAATCCCAATATATTCTTTGAATTCCCAGTCAGACACTGGCACTATATACCAGTAGCAAAAATTGTGGGTGCACGTAACCCCCATATATTCTTTGAATTCCCAGTCAGACAATGGCACTATATACCAGTAGCAAAAATTGTGGGTGCACGTAACCCCAATATATTCTTTGAATTACCAGTCAGAAACTGGCACTATATACCAGTAGCAAAAATTGTGGGTGCACATAACCCCAATATATTCTTTGAATTCCCAGTGAGACAATGGCACTATATACCAGTAGCAAAAATTGTGGGTGCACGTAACCCCCATATATTCTTTGAATTCCCAGTGAGACAATGGCACTATATACCAGTAGCAAAAATTGTGGGTGCACATAACCCCAATATATTCTTTGAATTCTTAGTGAGACAATGGCACTATATACCAGTAGCAAAAATTGTGGGTGCACATGACCCCAATATATTCTTTGAATTCCCAGTGAGACAATGGCACTATATACCAGTAGCAAAAATTGTGGGTTCACGTAACCCCAATATATTCTTTGAATTCCCAGTGAGACAATGGCACTATATACCAGTAGCAAAAATTGTGGGTGCACGTAACCCCCATATATTCTTTGAATTCCCAGTCAGACAATGGCACTATATACCAGTAGCAAAAATTGTGGGTGCACATAACCCCAATATATTCTTTGAATTCTTAGTGAGACAATGGCACTATATACCAGTAGCAAAAATTGTGGGTGCACATAACCCCAATATATTCTTTGAATTCTTAGTGAGACAATGGCACTATATACCAGTAGCAAAAATTGTGGGTGCACGTAACCCCAATATATTCTTTGAATTACCAGTCAGAAACTGGCTCTATATAGCAGTAGCAAAAAATATGGGTGCACGTAACCCCCATATATTCTTTGAATTCCCAGTGAGACAATGGCACTATATACCAGTAGCAAAAATTGTGGGTGCACGTAACCCCAATATATTCTTTGAATTCCCAGTGAGACAATGGCACTATATACCAGTAGCAAAAAATGTGGGTGCACATAACCCCAATATATTCTTTGAATTCCCAGTGAGACAATGGCACTATATACCAGTAGCAAAAATTGTGGGTGCACATAACTCCCATATATTCTTTGAATTCCCAGTGAGACAATGGCACTATATACCAGTAGCAAAAATTGTGGGTGCACATAACCCCAATATATTCTTTGAATTCCCAGTGAGGCAATGGCACTATATACCAGTATTAAAAATTGTGGGTGCACATAACCCCAATATATTCTTTGAATTCCCAGTCAGACAATGGCACTATATACCAGTAGCAAAAATTGTGGGTGCACGTAACCCCCATATATTCTTTGAATTCTTAGTGAGACAATGGCACTATATACCAGTAGCAAAAATTGTGGGTGCACATAACCCCAATATATTCTTTGAATTCCCAGTCAGACAATGGCACTACATACCAGTAGCAAAAATTGTGGGTGCACGTAACCCCCATATATTCTTTGAATTCCCAGTGAGACAATGGCACTTTATACCAATAGCAAAAATTGTGGGTGCACGTAACCCAAATATATTCTTTGAATTCCCAGTCAGACAATGGCACTATATACCAGTAGTAAAAATTGTGGGTGCACATAACCCCAATATATTCTTTGAATTCCCTGTCAGACAATGGCACTATATACCAGTAGCAAAAATTGTGGGTGCACGTAACCCCCATATATTCTTTGAATTCTTAGTGAGACAATGGCACTATATACCAGTAGCAAAAATTGTGGGTGCACGTAACCCCCATATATTCTTTGAATTCCCAGTGAGACAATGGCACTATATACCAGTAGCAAAAATTGTGGGTGCACGTAACCCCAATATATTCTTTGAATTCCCAGTCAGACAATGGCACTATATACCAGTAGCAAAAATTGTGGGTGCACGTAACCCCAATATATTCTTTGAATTCCCAGTGAGACAATGGCACTATATACCAGTAGCAAAAATTGTGGGTGCACGTTACCCCAATATATTCTTTGAATTACCAGTCAGAAACTGGCACTATATACCAGTAGCAAAAATTGTGGGTGCACGTAACCCCAATATATTCTTTGAATTCCCAGTGAGACAATGGCACTATATACCAGTAGCAATAATTGTGGGTGCACGTAACCCCCATATATTCTTTGAATTCCCAGTGAGACAATGGCACTATATACCAGTAGCAAAAATTGTGGGTGCACATAACCCCAATATATTCTTTGAATTCCCAGTCAGACAATGGCACTATATACCAGTAGCAAAAATTGTGGGTGCACGTAACCCCCATATATTCTTTGAATTCCCAGTAAGACAATGGCACTATATAGCAGTAGCAAAAATTGTGGGTGCACGTAATCCCAATATATTCTTTGAATTCCCAGTCAGACAATGGCACTATATACCAGTAGCAAAAATTGTGGGTGCACGTAACCCCCATATATTCTTTGAATTCCCAGTCAGACATTGGCACTATATACCAGTAGCAAAAATTGTGGGTGCACGTAACCCCAATATATTCTTTGAATTACCAGTCAGAAACTGGCACTATATACCAGTAGCAAAAATTGTGGGTGCACGTAACCCCAATATATTCTTTGAATTACCAGTCAGAAACTGGCACTATATACCAGTAGCAAAAATTGTGGGTGCACATAACCCCAATATATTCTTTAAATTCTTAGTGAGACAATGGCACTATATACCAGTAGCAAAAATTGTGGGTGCACATAACCCCAATATATTCTTTGAATTCCCAGTGAGACAATGGCACTATATACCAGTAGCAAAAATTGTGGGTGCACGTAACCCCAATATATTCTTTGAATTACCAGTCAGAAACTGGCACTATATACCAGTAGCAAAAATTGTGGGTGCACGTAACCCCAATATATTCTTTGAATTCCCAGTGAGACAATGGCACTATATATAAGTAGCAATAATTGTGGGTGCACGTAACCCCCATATATTCTTTGAATTCCCAGTGAGACAATGGCACTATATACCAGTAGCAAAAATTGTGGGTGCACATAACCCCAATATATTCTTTGAATTCCCAGTGAGACAATGGCACTATATACCAGTAGCAAAAATTGTGGGTGCACATAACCCCAATATATTCTTTGAATTCCCAGTGAGACAATGGCACTATATATCAGTAGCAAAAATTGTGGGTGCACGTAACCCCCATATATTCTTTGAATTCCCAGTGAGACAATGGCACTTTATACCAGTAGCAAAAATTGTGGGTGCACATGACCCCAATATATTCTTTGAATTCCCAGTGAGACAATGGCACTATATACCAGTAGCAAAAATTGTGGGTGCACGTAACCCCCATATATTCTTTGAATTCCCAGTAAGACAATGGCACTATATAGCAGTAGCAAAAATTGTGGGTGCACGTAATCCCAATATATTCTTTGAATTCCCAGTCAGACAATGGCACTATATACCAGTAGCAAAAATTGTGGGTGCACGTAACCCCCATATATTCTTTGAATTCCCAGTCAGACAATGGCACTATATACCAGTAGCAAAAATTGTGGGTGCACATAACCCCAATATATTCTTTGAATTCCCAGTTAGACAATGGCACTATATACCAGTAGCAAAAATTGTGGGTGCACGTAACCCCCATATTTTCTTTGAATTCCCAGTGAGACAATGGCACTATATACCAGTAGCAAAAATTGTGGGTGCACGTAACCCCAATATATTCTTTGAATTACAAGTCAGAAACTGGCACTATATACCAGTAGCAAAAATTGTGGGTGCACGTAACCCTAATATATTCTTTGAATTCCCAGTGAGACAATGGCACTATATACCAGTAGCAAAAATTGTGGGTGCACGTAACCCCAATATATTCTTTGAATTACCAGTCAGAAACTGGCACTATATACCAGTAGCAAAAATTGTGGTTGCTCGTAACCCCCATATATTCTTTGAATTCCCAGTGAGACAATGGCACTATATACCAGTAGTAAAAATTGTGGGTGCACGTAACCCCCATATATTCTTTGAATTCCCAGTGAGACAATGGCACTTTATACCAATAGCAAAAATTGTGGGTGCACATGACCCCAATATATTCTTTGAATTCCCAGTCAGACAATGGCACTATATACCAGTAGCAAAAATTGTGGGTGCACGTAACCCCAATATATTCTTTGAATTCTTAGTGAGACAATGGCACTATATACCAGTAGCAAAAATTGTGGGTGCACATAACCCCAATATATTCTTTGAATTCCCAGTGAGACAATGGCACTATATACCAGTAGCAAAAATTGTGGGTGCACGTAACCCCAATATATTCTTTGAATTCTTAGTGAGACAATGGCACTATATACCAGTAGCAAAAATTGTGGGTGCACGTAACCTCAATATATTCTTTGAATTCCCAGTGAGACAATGGCACTATATACCAGTAGCAAAAATTGTGGGTGCACGTAACCCCAATATATTCTTTGAATTACCAGTCAGAAACTGGCACTATATACCAGTAGCAAAAATTGTGGGTGCACGTAACCCCTATATATTCTTTGAATTCCCAGTGAGACAATGGCACTATATACCAGTAGCAAAAATTGTGGGTGCACATAACCCCAATATATTCTTTGAATTCCCAGTGAGACAATGGCAATATATACCAGTAGTAAAAATTGTGGGTGCACATAACCCCAATATATTCTTTGAATTCCCAGTCAGACAATGGAACTATATACCAGTAGCAAAAATTGTGGGTGCACGTAACCCCCATATAT
Organism: Leptodactylus fuscus; assembly: GCF_031893055.1. Lineage (NCBI taxonomy): Eukaryota > Metazoa > Chordata > Amphibia > Anura > Leptodactylidae > Leptodactylus > Leptodactylus fuscus. Next base: position 90,304 of record NW_027440229.1, on the reverse strand, counting down.
TCTTTGAATTCCCAGTGAGACAATGGCACTATATACCAGTAGCAAAAATTGTGGGTGCACGTAACCCCAATATATTCTTTGAATTACCAGTCAGAAACTGGCACTATATACCAGTAGCAAAAATTGTGGGTGCACATAACCCCAATATATTCTTTGAATTCCCAGTGAGACAATGGCACTATATACCAGTAGCAAAAATTGTGGGTGCACGTAACCCCCATATATTCTTTGAATTCCCAGTGAGACAATGGCACTATATACCAGTAGCAAAAATTGTGGGTGCACGTAACCCTCATATATTCTTTGAATTCCCAGTGAGACAATGGCACTTTATACCAATAGCAAAAATTGTGGGTGCACATAACTTCAATATATTCTTTGAATTCCCAGTCAGACAATGGCACTATATACCAGTAGCAAAAATTGTGGGTGCACATAAACCCAATATATTCTTTGAATTCTTAGTGAGACAATGGCACTATATAGCAGTAGCAAAAATTGTGGGTGCACGTAATCCCAATATATTCTTTGAATTCCCAGTCAGACAATGGCACTATATACCAGTAGCAAAAAATATGGGTGCACGTAACCCCCATATATTCTTTGAATTCCCAGTGAGACAATGGCACTATATACCAGTAGCAAAAATTGTGGGTGCACGTAACCCCAATATATTCTTTGAATTCCCAGTGAGACAATGGCACTATATACCAGTAGCAAAAAATGTGGGTGCACATAACCCCAATATATTCTTTGAATTCCCAGTGAGACAATGGCACTATATACCAGTAGCAAAAATTGTGGGTGCACATAACTCCCATATATTCTTTGAATTCCTAGTGAGACAATGGCACTATATACCAGTAGCAAAAATTGTGGGTGCACATAACCCCAATATATTCTTTGAATTCCCAGTGAGACAATGGCACTATATACCAGTATTAAAAATTGTGGGTGCACATAACCCCAATATATTCTTTGAATTCCCAGTCAGACAATGGCACTATATACCAGTAGCAAAAATTGTGGGTGCACGTAACCCCCATATATTCTTTGAATTCTTAGTGAGACAATGGCACTATATACCAGTAGCAAAAATTGTGGGTGCACATAACCCCAATATATTCTTTGAATTCCCAGTCAGACAATGGCACTACATACCAGTAGCAAAAATTGTGGGTGCACGTAACCCCCATATATTCTTTGAATTCCCAGTGAGACAATGGCACTTTATACCAATAGCAAAAATTGTGGGTGCACGTAACCCAAATATATTCTTTGAATTCCCAGTCAGACAATGGCACTATATACCAGTAGTAAAAATTGTGGGTGCACATAACCCCAATATATTCTTTGAATTCCCAGTCAGACAATGGCACTATATACCAGTAGCAAAAATTGTGGGTGCACGTAACCCCCATATATTCTTTGAATTCTTAGTGAGACAATGGCACTATATACCAGTAGCAAAAATTGTGGGTGCACATAACCCCAATATATTCTTTGAATTCCCAGTCAGACAATGACACTATATACCAGTAGCAAAAATTGTGGGTGCACGTAACCCCCATATATTCTTTGAATTCCCAGTGAGACAATGGCACTTTATACCAATAGCAAAAATTGTGGGTGCACATGACCCCAATATATTCTTTGAATTCCCAGTCAGACAATGGCACTATATACCAATAGCAAAAATTGTGGGTGCACATAACCCCAATATATTCTTTGAATTCTTAGTGAGACAATGGCACTATATACCAGTAGCAAAAATTGTGGGTGCACGTAACCCCCATATATTCTTTGAATTCCCAGTGAGACAATGGCACTATATACCAGTAGCAAAAATTGTGGGTGCACGTAACCCCAATATATTCTTTGAATTCCCAGTCAGACAATGGCACTATATACCAATAGCAAAAATTGTGGGTGCACATAACCCCAATATATTCTTTGAATTCTTAGTGAGACAATGGCACTATATACCAGTAGCAAAAATTGTGGGTGCACGTAACCCCCATATATTCTTTGAATTCCCAGTGAGACAATGGCACTATATACCAGTAGCAAAAATTGTGGGTGCACGTAACCCCAATATATTCTTTGAATTCCCAGTGAGACAATGGCACTATATACCAGTAGCAAAAATTGTGGGTGCACGTTACCCCAATATATTCTTTGAATTACCAGTCAGAAACTGGCACTATATACCAGTAGCAAAAATTGTGGGTGCACGTAACCCCAATATATTCTTTGAATTCCCAGTGAGACAATGGCACTATATACCAGTAGCAAAAATTGTGGGTGCACGTAACCCCCATATATTCTTTGAATTCCCAGTAAGACAATGGCACTATATAGCAGTAGCAAAAATTGTGGGTGCACGTAATCCCAATATATTCTTTGAATTCCCAGTCAGACAATGGCACTATATACCAGTAGCAAAAATTGTGGGTGCACGTAACCCCCATATATTCTTTGAATTCCCAGTCAGACATTGGCACTATATACCAGTAGCAAAAATTGTGGGTGCACGTAACCCCAATATATTCTTTGAATTACCAGTCAGAAACTGGCACTATATACCAGTAGCAAAAATTGTGGGTGCACGTAACCCCAATATATTCTTTGAATTCCCAGTGAGACAATGGCACTATATACCAGTAGCAAAAATTGTGGGTGCACGTAACCCCTATATATTCTTTGAATTCCCAGTGAGACAATGGCACTATATACCAGTAGCAAAAATTGTGGGTGCACATAACCCCCATATATTCTTTGAATTCCCAGTGAGACAATGGCACTATATACCAGTAGCAAAAATTGTGGGTGCACATAACCCCAATATATTCTTTGAATTCTTAGTGAGACAATGGCACTATATACCAGTAGCAAAAATTGTGGGTGCACATGACCCCAATATATTCTTTGAATTCCCAGTGAGACAATGGCACTATATACCAGTAGCAAAAATTGTGGGTGCACGTAACCCCAATATATTCTTTGAATTCCCAGTGAGACAATGGCACTATATACCAGTAGCAAAAATTGTGGGTGCACGTAACCCCCATATATTCTTTGAATTCCCAGTCAGACAATGGCACTATATACCAGTAGCAAAAATTGTGGGTGCACATAACCCCAATATATTCTTTAAATTCTTAGTGAGACAATGGCACTATATACCAGTAGCAAAAATTGTGGGTGCACATAACCCCAATATATTCTTTGAATTCCCAGTGAGACAATGGCACTATATACCAGTAGAAAAAATTGTGGGTGCACGTAACCCCAATATATTCTTTGAATTACCAGTCAGAAACTGGCACTATATACCAGTAGCAAAAATTGTGGGTGCACGTAACCCCAATATATTCTTTGAATTCCCAGTGAGACAATGGCACTATATACCAGTAGCAATAATTTTGGGTGCACGTAACCCCCATATATTCTTTGAATTCCCAGTGAGACAATGGCACTATATACCAGTAGCAAAAATTGTGGGTGCACATAACCCCAATATATTCTTTGAATTCCCAGTGAGACAATGGCACTATATACCAGTAGCAAAAATTGTGGGTGCACATAACCCCAATATATTCTTTGAATTCCCAGTGAGACAATGGCACTATATATCAGTAGCAAAAATTGTGGGTGCACGTAACCCCCATATATTCTTTGAATTCCCAGTGAGACAATGGCACTTTATACCAGTAGCAAAAATTGTGGGTGCACATGACCCCAATATATTCTTTGAATTCCCAGTGAGACAATGGCACTATATACCAGTAGCAAAAATTGTGGGTGCACGTAACCCCCATATATTCTTTGAATTCCCAGTAAGACAATGGCACTATATAGCAGTAGCAAAAATTGTGGGTGCACGTAATCCCAATATATTCTTTGAATTCCCAGTCAGACAATGGCACTATATACCAGTAGCAAAAATTGTGGGTGCACGTAACCCCCATATATTCTTTGAATTCCCAGTCAGACAATGGCACTATATACCAGTAGCAAAAATTGTGGGTGCACATAACCCCAATATATTCTTTGAATTCCCAGTTAGACAATGGCACTATATACCAGTAGCAAAAATTGTGGGTGCACGTAACCCCCATATTTTCTTTGAATTCCCAGTGAGACAATGGCACTATATACCAGTAGCAAAAATTGTGGGTGCACGTAACCCCAATATATTCTTTGAATTACCAGTCAGAAACTGGCACTATATACCAGTAGCAAAAATTGTGGGTGCACGTAACCCTAATATATTCTTTGAATTCCCAGTGAGACAATGGCACTATATACCAGTAGCAAAAATTGTGGGTGCACATAACCCCAATATATTCTTTGAATTCCCAGTCAGACAATGGCACTATATACCAGTAGCAAAAATTGTGGGTGCACGTAATCCCCATATATTCTTTGAATTCCCAGTGAGACAATGGCACTATATACCAGTAGCAAAAATTGTGGGTGCACATAACCCTAATATATTCTTTGAATTCTTAGTGAGACAATGGCACTATATAACAGTAGCAAAAATTGTGGGTGCACATAACCCCCATATTTTCTTTGAATTCCCAGTAAGACAATGGCACTATATAGCAGTAGCAAAAATTGTGGGTGCACGTAATCCCAATATATTCTTTGAATTCCCAGTGAGACAATGGCACTATATACCAGTAGCAAAAATTGTGGGTGCACATAACCCCAATATATTCTTTGAATTCCCAGTGAGACAATGGCACTATATACCAGTAGCAAAAATTGTGGGTGCACATAACCCTAATATATTCTTTGAATTACCAGTCAGAAACTGGCACTATATACCAGTAGCAAAAATTGTGGGTGCACGTAACCCCCATATATTCTTTGAATTCCCAGTGAGACAATGGCACTATATACCAGTAGCAAAAATTGTGGGTGCACATAACCCCCATATATTCTTTGAATTCCCAGTGAGACAATGGCACTATATACCAGTAGTAAAAATTGTGGGTGCACATAACCCCAATATTTTCTTTGAATTCCCAGTCAGACAATGGCACTATATACCAGTAGCAAAAATTGTGGGGCACGTAACCCCCATATATTCTTTGAATTCCCAGTGAGTCAATGGCACTATATACCAGTAGCAAAAATTGTGGGTGCACGTAACCCCAATATATTCTTTGAATTACCAGTGAGACAATGGCACTTTATACCAATAGCAAAAATTGTGGGTGCACATGACCCCAATATATTCTTTGAATTCCCAGTCAGACAATGGCACTATATACCAGTAGCAAAAATTGTGGGTGCACGTAACCCCAATATATTCTTTGAATTCTTAGTGAGACAATGGCACTATATACCAGTAGCAAAAATTGTGGGTGCACATAACCCCAATATATTCTTTGAATTCCCAGTGAGACAATGGCACTATATACCAGTAGCAAAAATTGTGGGTGCACGTAACCCCAATATATTCTTTGAATTCTTAGTGAGACAATGGCACTATATACCAGTAGCAAAAATTGTGGGTGCACGTAACCCCAATATATTCTTTGAATTCCCAGTGAGACAATGGCACTATATACCAGTAGCAAAAATTGTGGGTGCACGTAACCCCAATATATTCTTTGAATTACCAGTCAGAAACTGGCACTATATACCAGTAGCAAAAATTGTGGGTGCACGTAACCCCCATATATTCTTTGAATTCCCAGTGAGACAATGGCACTTTATACCAGTAGCAAAAATTGTGGGTGCACATAACCCCAATATATTCTTTGAATTCCCAGTGAGACAATGGCACTATATACCAGTAGTAAAAATTGTGGGTGCACATAACCCCAATATATTCTTTGAATTCCCAGTCAGACAATGGAACTATATACCAGTAGCAAAAATTGTGGGTGCACGTAACCCCCATATATTCTTTGAATTCCCAGTGAGACAATGGCACTATATACCAGTAGCAAAAATTGTGGGTGCACATAACCCCAATATATTCTTTGAATTCCCAGTCAGACAATGGCACTATATACCAGTAGCAAAAATTGTGGGTGCACATAACCCCAATATATTCTTTGAATTCCCAGTCAGACAATGGCACTATATACCAGTAGCAAAAATTGTGGGTGCACATAACCCCAATATATTCTTTGAATTCCCAGTGAGACAATGGCACTATATACCAGTAGCAAAAATTGTGGGTGCACGTAACCCCAATATATTCTTTGAATTCCCAGTGAGACAATGGCACTATATACCAGTAGCAAAAATTGTGGGTGCACGTAACCCCAATATATTCTTTGAATTACCAGTCAGAAACTGGCACTATATACCAGTAGCAAAAATTGTGGGTGCACGTAACCCCTATATATTCTTTGAATTCCCACTGAGACAATGGCACTATATACCAGTAGCAAAAATTGTGGGTGCACGTAACCCCCATATATTCTTTGAATTCCCAGTGAGACAATGGCACTATATACCAGTAGCAAAAATTGTGGGTGCACATAACCCCAATATATTCTTTGAATTCCCAGTCAGACAATGGCACTTTATACCAGTAGCAAAAATTGTGGGTGCACGTAACCCCCATATATTCTTTGAATTCCCAGTGAGACAATGGCACTATCTACCAGTAGCAAAAATTGTGGGTGCACGTAACCCCAATATATTCTTTGAATTCTTAGTGAGACAATGGCACTATATACCAGTAGCAAAAAATGTGGGTGCACGTAACCCCCATATATTCTTTGAATTCCCAGTGAGACAATGGCACTATATACCAGTAGCAAAAATTGTGGGTGCACGTAACCCCAATATATTCTTTGAATTCCCAGTCAGACAATGGCACTATATACCAGTAGCAAAAATTGTGGGTGCACATAACCCCAATATATTCTTTGAATTCTTAGTGAGACAATGGCACTATATACCAGTAGCAAAAAATGTGGGTGCACGTAACCCCCATATATTCTTTGAATTCCCAGTGAGACAATGGCACTATATACCAGTAGCAAAAATTGTGGGTGCACGTAACCCCAATATATTCTTTGATTTCCCAGTGAGACAATGGCACTATATACCAGTAGCAAAAATTGTGGGTGCACGTAACCCCAATATATTCTTTGAATTCTTAGTGAGACAATGGCACTATATACCAGTAGCAAAAAATGTGGGTGCACGTAACCCCCATATATTCTTTGAATTCCCAGTGAGACAATGGCACTATATACCAGTAGCAAAAATTGTGGGTGCACGTAACCCCAATATATTCTTTGATTTCCCAGTGAGACAATGGCACTATATACCAGTAGCAAAAATTGTGGGTGCACGTAACCCCAATATATTCTTTGAATTACCAGTCAGAAACTGGCACTATATACCAGTAGCAAAAATTGTGGGTGCACGTAACCCCCATATATTCTTTGAATTCCCAGTGAGACAATGGCACTATATACCAGTAGCAAAAATTGTGGGTGCACATAACCCCAATATATTCTTTGAATTCGCAGTCAGACAATGGCACTATATACCAGTAGCAAAAATTGTGGGTGCACGTAACCCCAATATATTCTTTGAATTCCCAGTGAGACAATGGCACTATATACCAGTAGTAAAAATTGTGGGTGCACATAACCCCAATATATTCTTTGAATTCCCAGTCAGACAATGGCACTATATACCAGTAGCAAAAATTGTGGGTGCACGTAACCCCCATATATTCTTTGAATTCCCAGTGAGACAATGGCACTATATACCAGTAGCAAAAATTGTGGGTGCACGTAACCCCAATATATTCTTTGAATTACCAGTCAGAAACTGGCACTATATGGCAGTAGCAAGAAATGAGGGTATTTATAACCCCAATATATTCTTTGAATTACCAGTCAGAAACTGGCACTATATGGCAGTAGCAAGAAATGAGGGTATTTGTAACCCCAATATATTCTTTGAATTCCCAGTCAGACAATGGCACTATATACCAGTAGAAAAAATTGTGGGTGCACATGACCCCAATATATTCTTTGAATTCCCAGTGAGACAATGGCACTATATACCAGTAGTAAAAATTGTGGGTGCACATAACCCCAATATATTCTTTGAATTCCCAGTCAGACAATGGCACTATATACCAGTAGCAAAAATTGTGGGTGCACGTAACCCCCATATATTCTTTGAATTCCCAGTGAGACAATGGCACTATATACCAGTAGCAAAAATTGTGGGTGCACGTAACCCCTATATATTCTTTGAATTACCAGTCAGAAACTGGCACTATATGGCAGTAGCAAGAAATGAGGGTATTTATAACCCCAATATATTCTTTGAATTACCAGTCAGAAATTGGCACTATATGGCAGTAGCAAAAATTGTGGGTGCACATGACCCCAATATATTCTTTGAATTACCAGTCAGAAACTGGCACTATATGGCAGTAGCAAGAAATGAGGGTATTTATAACCCCAATATATTCTTTGAATTCCCAGTCAGACAATGGCACTATATACCAGTAGCAAAAATTGTGGGTGCACATGACCCCAATATATTCTTTGAATTCCCAGTGAGACAATGGCACTATATACCAGTAGCAAAAATTGTGGGTGCACGTAACCCCAATATATTCTTTGAATTCTTAGTGAGACAATGGCACTATATACCAGTAGTAAAAATTGTGGGTGCACATAACCCCAATATATTCTTTGAATTCCCAGTGAGACAATGGCACTATATACCAGTAGCAAAAATTGTGGGTGCACGTAACCCCAATATATTCTTTGAATTCTTAGTGAGACAATGGCACTATATACCAGTAGCAAAAATTGTGGGTGCACGTAACCCCAATATATTCTTTGAATTCTTAGTGAGACAATGGCACTATATACCAGTATCAAAAATTGTGGGTGCACGTTACCCCAATATATTCTTTGAATTACCAGTAAGAAACTGGCACTATATACCAGTAGCAAAAATTGTGGGTGCACGTAACCCCAATATATTCTTTGAATTCCCAGTGAGACAATGGCACTATATACCAGTAGCAATAATTGTGGGTGCACGTAACCCCCATATATTCTTTGAATTCCCAGTGAGACAATGGCACTATATACCAGTAGCAAAAATTGTGGGTGCACATAACCCCAATATATTCTTTGAATTACCAGTCAGAAACTGGCACTATATACCAGTAGCAAAAATTGTGGGTGCACGTAACCCCCATATATTCTTTGAATTCCCAGTGAGACAATGGCACTATATACCAGTAGTAAAAATTGTGGGTGCACATAACCCCAATATATTCTTTAAATTCGCAGTGAGACAATGGCACTATATACCAGTAGTAAAAATTGTGGGTGCACATAACCCCAATATATTCTTTGAATTCCCAGTCAGACAATGGCACTATATACCAGTAGCAAGAATTGTGGGTGCACGTAACCCCCATATATTCTTTGAATTCCCAGTGAGACAATGGCACTATATACCAGTAGCAAAAATTGTGGGTGCACGTAACCCCAATATATTCTTTGAATTACCAGTCAGAAACTGGCACTATATACCAGTAGCAAAAATTGTGGGTGCACGTAACCCCAATATATTCTTTGAATTCCCAGTCAGACAATGGCACTATATACCAGTAGCAAAAATTGTGGGTGGACGTAACCCCCATATATTCTTTGAATTCCCAGTGAGACAATGGCACTTTATACCAATAGCAAAAATTGTGGGTGCACATGACCCCAATATATTCTTTGAATTCCCAGTGAGACAAAGGCACTATATACCAGTAGCAAAAATTGTGGGTGCACGTAACCCCAATATATTCTTTGAATTCTTAGTGAGACAATGGCACTATATACCAGTAGCAAAAATTGTGGGTGCACATAACCCCAATATATTCTTTGAATTCCCAGTGAGACAATGGCACTATATACCAGTAGCAAAAATTGTGGGTGCACGTAACCCCAATATATTCTTTGAATTCTTAGTGAGACAATGGCACTATATACCAGTAGAAAAAATTGTGGGTGCACGTAACCCCAATATATTCTTTGAATTCCCAGTGAGACAATGGCACTATATACCAGTAGCAAAAATTGTGGGTGCACGTAACCCCAATATATTCTTTGAATTACCAGTCAGAAACTGGCACAATATACCAGTAGCAAAAATTGTGGGTGCACATAACCCCAATATATTCTTTGAATTCCCAGTGAGACAATGGCACTATATACCAGTAGCAAAAATTGTGGGTGCACGTAACCCCCATATATTCTTTGAATTCCCAGTGAGACAATGGCACTATATACCAGTAGCAAAAATTGTGGGTGCACATGACCCCAATATATTCTTTGAATTCCCAGTGAGACAATGGCACTATATACCAGTAGCAAAAAATGTGGGTGCACGTAACCCCCATATATTCTTTGAATTCCCAGTGAGACAATGGCACTATATACCAGTAGCAAAAATTGTGGGTGCACGTAACCCCAATATATTCTTTGATTTCCCAGTGAGACAATGGCACTATATACCAGTAGCAAAAATTGTGGGTGCACGTAACCCCAATATATTCTTTGAATTACCAGTCAGAAACTGGCACTATATACCAGTAGCAATAATTGTGGGTGCACGTAACCCCCATATATTCTTTGAATTCCCAGTGAGACAATGGCACTATATACCAGTAGTAAAAATTGTGGGTGCACATAACCCCAATATATTCTTTGAATTCCCAGTCAGACAATGGCACTATATACCAGTAGCAAAAATTGTGGGTGCACGTAACCCCAATATATTCTTTGAATTCTTAGTGAGACAATGGCACTATATACCAGTAGCAAAAATTGTGGGTGCACATAACCCCAATATATTCTTTGAATTACCAGTCAGAAACTGGCACTATATGCCAGTAGCAAAAATTGTGGGTGCACGTAACCCCCATATATTCTTTGAATTCCCAGTGAGACAATGGCACTATATACCAGTAGCAAAAATTGTGGGTGCACGTAACCCCAATATATTCTTTGAATTCCCAGTGAGACAATGGCACTATATACCAGTAGCAAAAATTGTGGGTGCACGTAACCCCCATATATTCTTTGAATTCCCAGTCAGACAATGGCACTATATACCAGTAGTAAAAATTGTGGGTGCACATAACCCCAATATATTCTTTGAATTCCCAGTCAGACAATGGCACTATATACCTGTAGCAAAAATTGTGGGTGCACGTAACCCCCATATATTCTTTGAATTCCCAGTGAGACAATGGCACTTTATACCAATAGCAAAAATTGTGGGTGCACATGACCCCAATATATTCTTTGAATTCCCAGTCAGACAATGGCACTATATACCAATAGCAAAAATTGTGGGTGCACATAACCCCAACATATTCTTTGAATTCTTAGTGAGACAATGAAACTATATACCAGTAGCAAAAATTGTGGGTGCACGTAACCCCCATATATTCTTTGAATTCCCAGTGAGACAATGGCACTATATACCAGTAGCAAAAATTGTGGGTGCACGTAACCCCAATATATTCTTTGAATTCCCAGTCAGACAATGGCACTATATACCAATAGCAAAAATTGTGGGTGCACATAACCCCAATATATTCTTTGAATTCTTAGTGAGACAATGGCACTATATACCAGTAGCAAAAATTGTGGGTGCACGTAACCCCCATATATTCTTTGAATTCCCAGTGAGACAATGGCACTATATACCAGTAGCAAAAATTGTGGGTGCACGTAACCCCAATATATTCTTTGAATTCCCAGTGAGACAATGGCACTATATACCAGTAGCAAAAATTGTGGGTGCACGTTACCCCAATATATTCTTTGAATTACCAGTCAGAAACTGGCACTATATACCAGTAGCAAAAATTGTGGGTGCACGTAACCCCAATATATTCTTTGAATTCCCAGTGAGACAATGGCACTATATACCAGTAGCAATAATTGTGGGTGCACGTAACCCCCATATATTCTTTGAATTCCCAGTGAGACAATGGCACTATATACCAGTAGCAAAAATTGTGGGTGCACATAACCCCAATATATTCTTTGAATTCCCAGTGAGACAATGGCACTATATACCAGTAGCAAAAATTGTGGGTGCACGTAACCCCCATATATTCTTTGAATTCCCAGTAAGACAATGGCACTATATAGCAGTAGCAAAAATTGTGGGTGCACATAACCCCAATATATTCTTTGAATTCCCAGTCAGACAATGGCACTATATACCAGTAGCAAAAATTGTGGGTGCACGTAACCCCCATATATTCTTTGAATTCCCAGTAAGACAATGGCACTATATAGCAGTAGCAAAAATTGTGGGTGCACGTAATCCCAATATATTCTTTGAATTCCCAGTCAGACACTGGCACTATATACCAGTAGCAAAAATTGTGGGTGCACGTAACCCCCATATATTCTTTGAATTCCCAGTCAGACAATGGCACTATATACCAGTAGCAAAAATTGTGGGTGCACGTAACCCCAATATATTCTTTGAATTACCAGTCAGAAACTGGCACTATATACCAGTAGCAAAAATTGTGGGTGCACATAACCCCAATATATTCTTTGAATTCCCAGTGAGACAATGGCACTATATACCAGTAGCAAAAATTGTGGGTGCACGTAACCCCCATATATTCTTTGAATTCCCAGTGAGACAATGGCACTATATACCAGTAGCAAAAATTGTGGGTGCACGTAACCCCAATATATTCTTTGAAATCTTAGTGAGACAATGGCACTATATACCAGTAGCAAAAATTGTGGGTGCACATGACCCCAATATATTCTTTGAATTCCCAGTGAGACAATGGCACTATATACCAGTAGCAAAAATTGTGGGTTCACGTAACCCCAATATATTCTTTGAATTCCCAGTGAGACAATGGCACTATATACCAGTAGCAAAAATTGTGGGTGCACGTAACCCCCATATATTCTTTGAATTCCCAGTGAGACAATGGCACTATATACCAGTAGCAAAAATTGTGGGTGCACGTTACCCCAATATATTCTTTGAATTACCAGTCAGAAACTGGCACAATATACCAGTAGCAAAAATTGTGGGTGCACATAACCCCAATATATTCTTTGAATTCCCAGTGAGACAATGGCACTATATACCAGTAGCAAAAATTGTGGGTGCACGTAACCCCCATATATTCTTTGAATTCCCAGTGAGACAATGGCACTTTATACCAGTAGCAAAAATTGTGGGTGCACATGACCCCAATATATTCTTTGAATTCCCAGTGAGACAACGGCACTATATACCAGTAGCAAAAAATGTGGGTGCACGTAACCCCCATATATTCTTTAAATTCCCAGTGAGACAATGGCACTATATACCAGTAGCAAAAATTGTGGGTGCACGTAACCCCAATATATTCTTTGATTTCCCAGTGAGACAATGGCACTATATACCAGTAGCAAAAATTGTGGGTGCACGTAACCCCAATATATTCTTTGAATTACCAGTCAGAAACTGGCACTATATACCAGTAGCAAAAATTGTGGGTGCACGTAACCCCCATATATTCTTTGAATTCCCAGTGAGACAATGGCACTATATACCAGTAGCAAAAATTGTGGGTGCACATAACCCCAATATATTCTTTGAATTCGCAGTCAGACAATGGCACTATATACCAGTAGCAAAAATTGTGGGTGCACGTAACCCCCATATATTCTTTGAATTCCCAGTGAGACAATGGCACTATATAACAGTAGCAAAAATTGTGGGTGCACATAACCCCAATATATTCTTTGAATTCCCAGTCAGACAATGGCACTATATACCAGTAGCAAAAATTGTGGGTGCACGTAACCCCCACATATTCTTTGAATTCCCAGTCAGACAATGGCACTATATACCAGTAGCAAAAATTGTGGGTGCACGTAACCCCAATATATTCTTTGAATTCCCAGTGAGACAATGGCACTATATACCAGTAGCAAAAATTGTGGGTGCACGTAACCCCCATATATTCTTTGAATTCCCAGTCAGACAATGGCACTATATACCAGTAGCAAAAAATGTGGGTGCACATAACCCCAATATATTCTTTGAATTCTTAGTGAGACAATGGCACTATATACCAGTAGCAAAAATTGTGGGTGCACGTAACCCCCATATATTCTTTGAATTCCCAGTGAGACAATGGCACTATATACCAGTAGCAAAAATTGTGGGTGCACGTAACCCCAATATATTCTTTGAATTACCAGTCAGAAACTGGCACTATATAGCAGTAGCAAAAATTGTGGGTGCACATAACCCCAATATATTCTTTGAATTCCCAGTCAGACAATGGAACTATATACCAGTAGCAAAAATTGTGGGTGCACGTAACCCCCATATATTCTTTGAATTCCCAGTGAGACAATGGCACTATATACCAGTAGTAAAAATTGTGGGTGCACATGACCCCAATATATTCTTTGAATTCCCAGTCAGACAATGGCACTATATACCAGTAGCAAAAATTGTGGGTGCACGTAACCCCCATATATTCTTTGAATTCTTAGTGAGACAATGGCACTATATACCAGTAGCAAAAATTGTGGGTGCACATAACCCCAATATATTCTTTGAATTACCAGTCAGAAACTGGCACTATATACCAGTAGCAAAAATTGTGGGTGCACGTAACCCCCATATATTCTTTGAATTCCCAGTGAGACAATGGCACTATATACCAGTAGCAAAAATTGTGGGTGCACGTAACCCCAATATATTCTTTGAATTCCCAGTGAGACAATGGCACTATATACCAGTAGCAAAAATTGTGGGTGCACGTAACCCCCATATATTCTTTGAATTCCCAGTGAGACAATGGCACTATATACCAGTAGCAAAAATTGTGGGTGCACGTAACCCCCATATATTCTTTGAATTCCCAGTAAGACAATGGCACTATATAGCAGTAGCAAAAATTGTGGGTGCACATAACCCCAATATATTCTTTGAATTCCCAGTCAGACAATGGCACTATATACCAGTAGCAAAAATTGTGGGTGCACGTAACCCCCATATATTCTTTGAATTCCCAGTAAGACAATGGCACTATATAGCAGTAGCAAAAATTGTGGGTGCACGTAATCCCAATATATTCTTTGAATTCCCAGTCAGACACTGGCACTATATACCAGTAGCAAAAATTGTGGGTGCACGTAACCCCCATATATTCTTTGAATTCCCAGTCAGACAATGGCACTATATACCAGTAGCAAAAATTGTGGGTGCACGTAACCCCAATATATTCTTTGAATTACCAGTCAGAAACTGGCACTATATACCAGTAGCAAAAATTGTGGGTGCACATAACCCCAATATATTCTTTGAATTCCCAGTGAGACAATGGCACTATATACCAGTAGCAAAAATTGTGGGTGCACGTAACCCCCATATATTCTTTGAATTCCCAGTGAGACAATGGCACTATATACCAGTAGCAAAAATTGTGGGTGCACGTAACCCCAATATATTCTTTGAAATCTTAGTGAGACAATGGCACTATATACCAGTAGCAAAAATTGTGGGTGCACATGACCCCAATATATTCTTTGAATTCCCAGTGAGACAATGGCACTATATACCAGTAGCAAAAATTGTGGGTTCACGTAACCCCAATATATTCTTTGAATTCCCAGTGAGACAATGGCACTATATACCAGTAGCAAAAATTGTGGGTGCACGTAACCCCCATATATTCTTTGAATTCCCAGTGAGACAATGGCACTATATACCAGTAGCAAAAATTGTGGGTGCACGTTACCCCAATATATTCTTTGAATTACCAGTCAGAAACTGGCACAATATACCAGTAGCAAAAATTGTGGGTGCACATAACCCCAATATATTCTTTGAATTCCCAGTGAGACAATGGCACTATATACCAGTAGCAAAAATTGTGGGTGCACGTAACCCCCATATATTCTTTGAATTCCCAGTGAGACAATGGCACTTTATACCAGTAGCAAAAATTGTGGGTGCACATGACCCCAATATATTCTTTGAATTCCCAGTGAGACAACGGCACTATATACCAGTAGCAAAAAATGTGGGTGCACGTAACCCCCATATATTCTTTAAATTCCCAGTGAGACAATGGCACTATATACCAGTAGCAAAAATTGTGGGTGCACGTAACCCCAATATATTCTTTGATTTCCCAGTGAGACAATGGCACTATATACCAGTAGCAAAAATTGTGGGTGCACGTAACCCCAATATATTCTTTGAATTACCAGTCAGAAACTGGCACTATATACCAGTAGCAAAAATTGTGGGTGCACGTAACCCCCATATATTCTTTGAATTCCCAGTGAGACAATGGCACTATATACCAGTAGCAAAAATTGTGGGTGCACATAACCCCAATATATTCTTTGAATTCGCAGTCAGACAATGGCACTATATACCAGTAGCAAAAATTGTGGGTGCACGTAACCCCCATATATTCTTTGAATTCCCAGTGAGACAATGGCACTATATAACAGTAGCAAAAATTGTGGGTGCACATAACCCCAATATATTCTTTGAATTCCCAGTCAGACAATGGCACTATATACCAGTAGCAAAAATTGTGGGTGCACGTAACCCCCACATATTCTTTGAATTCCCAGTCAGACAATGGCACTATATACCAGTAGCAAAATTTGTGGGTGCACGTAACCCCAATATATTCTTTGAATTCCCAGTGAGACAATGGCACTATATACCAGTAGCAAAAATTGTGGGTGCACGTAACCCCCATATATTCTTTGAATTCCCAGTCAGACAATGGCACTATATACCAGTAGCAAAAAATGTGGGTGCACATAACCCCAATATATTCTTTGAATTCTTAGTGAGACAATGGCACTATATACCAGTAGCAAAAATTGTGGGTGCACGTAACCCCCATATATTCTTTGAATTCCCAGTGAGACAATGGCACTATATACCAGTAGCAAAAATTGTGGGTGCACGTAACCCCAATATATTCTTTGAATTACCAGTCAGAAACTGGCACTATATAGCAGTAGCAAAAATTGTGGGTGCACATAACCCCAATATATTCTTTGAATTCCCAGTCAGACAATGGAACTATATACCAGTAGCAAAAATTGTGGGTGCACGTAACCCCCATATATTCTTTGAATTCCCAGTGAGACAATGGCACTATATACCAGTAGTAAAAATTGTGGGTGCACATAACCCCAATATATTCTTTGAATTCCCAGTCAGACAATGGCACTATATACCAGTAGCAAAAATTGTGGGTGCACGTAACCCCCATATATTCTTTGAATTCTTAGTGAGACAATGGCACTATATACCAGTAGCAAAAATTGTGGGTGCACATAACCCCAATATATTCTTTGAATTACCAGTCAGAAACTGGCACTATATACCAGTAGCAAAAATTGTGGGTGCACGTAACCCCCATATATTCTTTGAATTCCCAGTGAGACAATGGCACTATATACCAGTAGCAAAAATTGTGGGTGCACGTAACCCCAATATATTCTTTGAATTCCCAGTGAGACAATGGCACTATATACCAGTAGCAAAAATTGTGGGTGCACGTAACCCCCATATATTCTTTGAATTCCCAGTCAGACAATGGCACTATATACCAGTAGCAAAAATTGTGGGTGCACGTAACCCCAATATATTCTTTGAATTCCCAGTGAGACAATGGCACTATATACCAGTAGCAAAAATTGTGGGTGCACGTAACCCCCATATATTCTTTGAATTCCCAGTCAGACAATGGCACTATATACCAGTAGCAAAAAATGTGGGTGCACATAACCCCAATATATTCTTTGAATTCTTAGTGAGACAATGGCACTATATACCAGTAGCAAAAATTGTGGGTGCACGTAACCCCCATATATTCTTTGAATTCCCAGTGAGACAATGGCACTATATACCAGTAGCAAAAATTGTGGGTGCACGTAACCCCAATATATTCTTTGAATTACCAGTCAGAAACTGGCACTATATAGCAGTAGCAAAAATTGTGGGTGCACATAACCCCAATATATTCTTTGAATTCCCAGTCAGACAATGGAACTATATACCAGTAGCAAAAATTGTGGGTGCACGTAACCCCCATATATTCTTTGAATTCCCAGTGAGACAATGGCACTATATACCAGTAGTAAAAATTGTGGGTGCACATAACCCCAATATATTCTTTGAATTCCCAGTCAGACAATGGCACTATATACCAGTAGCAAAAATTGTGGGTGCACGTAACCCCCATATATTCTTTGAATTCTTAGTGAGACAATGGCACTATATACCAGTAGCAAAAATTGTGGGTGCACATAACCCCAATATATTCTTTGAATTACCAGTCAGAAACTGGCACTATATACCAGTAGCAAAAATTGTGGGTGCACGTAACCCCCATATATTCTTTGAATTCCCAGTGAGACAATGGCACTATATACCAGTAGCAAAAATTGTGGGTGCACGTAACCCCAATATATTCTTTGAATTCCCAGTGAGACAATGGCACTATATACCAGTAGCAAAAATTGTGGGTGCACGTAACCCCCATATATTCTTTGAATTCCCAGTCAGACAATGGCACTATATACCAGTAGCAAAAATTGTGGGTGCACATAACCCCAATATATTCTTTGAATTCTTAGTGAGACAATGGCACTATATACCAGTAGCAAAAATTGTGGGTGCACGTAACCCCCATATATTCTTTGAATTCCCAGTGAGACAATGGCACTATATACCAGTAGCAAAAATTGTGGGTGCACGTTACCCCAATATATTCTTTGAATTACCAGTCAGAAACTGACACTATATAGCAGTAGCAAAAATTGTGGGTGCACATAACCCCAATATATTCTTTGAATTCCCAGTCAGACAATGGAACTATATACCAGTAGCAAAAATTGTGGGTGCACGTAACCCCCATATATTCTTTGAATTCCCAGTGAGACAATGGCACTATATACCAGTAGTAAAAATTGTGGGTGCACATAACCCCAATATATTCTTTGAATTCCCAGTCAGACAATGGCACTATATACCAGTAGCAAAAATTGTGGGTGCACGTAACCCCCATATATTCTTTGAATTCTTAGTGAGACAATGGCACTATATACCAGTAGCAAAAATTGTGGGTGCACATAACCCCAATATATTCTTTGAATTCCCAGTCAGACAATGGCACTATATACCTGTAGCAAAAATTGTGGGTGCACGTAACCCCCATATATTCTTTGAATTCCCAGTGAGACAATGGCACTTTATACCAATAGCAAAAATTGTGGGTGCACATGACCCCAATATATTCTTTGAATTCCCAGTCAGACAATGGCACTATATACCAATAGCAAAAATTGTGGGTGCACATAACCCCAATATATTCTTTGAATTCTTAGTGAGACAATGAAACTATATACCAGTAGCAAAAATTGTGGGTGCACGTAACCCCCATATATTCTTTGAATTCCCAGTGAGACAATGGCACTATATACCAGTAGCAAAAATTGTGGGTGCACGTAACCCCAATATATTCTTTGAATTCCCAGTCAGACAATGGCAATATATACCAATAGCAAAAATTGTGGGTGCACATAACCCCAATATATTCTTTGAATTCTTAGTGAGACAATGGCACTATATACCAGTAGCAAAAATTGTGGGTGCACGTAACCCCCATATATTCTTTGAATTCCCAGTGAGACAATGGCACTATATACCAGTAGCAAAAATTGTGGGTGCACGTAACCCCAATATATTCTTTGAATTCCCAGTGAGACAATGGCACTATATACCAGTAGCAAAAATTGTGGGTGCACGTTACCCCAATATATTCTTTGAATTACCAGTCAGAAACTGGCACTATATACCAGTAGCAAAAATTGTGGGTGCACGTAACCCCAATATATTCTTTGAATTCCCAGTGAGACAATGGCACTATATACCAGTAGCAATAATTGTGGGTGCACGTAACCCCCATATATTCTTTGAATTCCCAGTGAGACAATGGCACTATATACCAGTAGCAAAAATTGTGGGTGCACATAACCCCAATATATTCTTTGAATTCCCAGTCAGACAATGGCACTATATACCAGTAGCAAAAATTGTGGGTGCACGTAACCCCCATATATTCTTTGAATTCCCAATAAGACAATGGCACTATATAGCAGTAGCAAAAATTGTGGGTGCACGTAATCCCAATATATTCTTTGAATTCCCAGTCAGACACTGGCACTATATACCAGTAGCAAAAATTGTGGGTGCACGTAACCCCCATATATTCTTTGAATTCCCAGTCAGACAATGGCACTATATACCAGTAGCAAAAATTGTGGGTGCACGTAACCCCAATATATTCTTTGAATTACCAGTCAGAAACTGGCACTATATACCAGTAGCAAAAATTGTGGGTGCACATAACCCCAATATATTCTTTGAATTCCCAGTGAGACAATGGCACTATATACCAGTAGCAAAAATTGTGGGTGCACGTAACCCCCATATATTCTTTGAATTCCCAGTGAGACAATGGCACTATATACCAGTAGCAAAAATTGTGGGTGCACATAACCCCAATATATTCTTTGAATTCTTAGTGAGACAATGGCACTATATACCAGTAGCAAAAATTGTGGGTGCACATGACCCCAATATATTCTTTGAATTCCCAGTGAGACAATGGCACTATATACCAGTAGCAAAAATTGTGGGTTCACGTAACCCCAATATATTCTTTGAATTCCCAGTGAGACAATGGCACTATATACCAGTAGCAAAAATTGTGGGTGCACGTAACCCCCATATATTCTTTGAATTCCCAGTCAGACAATGGCACTATATACCAGTAGCAAAAATTGTGGGTGCACATAACCCCAATATATTCTTTGAATTCTTAGTGAGACAATGGCACTATATACCAGTAGCAAAAATTGTGGGTGCACATAACCCCAATATATTCTTTGAATTCTTAGTGAGACAATGGCACTATATACCAGTAGCAAAAATTGTGGGTGCACGTAACCCCAATATATTCTTTGAATTACCAGTCAGAAACTGGCACTATATAGCAGTAGCAAAAATTGTGGGTGCACATAACCCCAATATATTCTTTGAATTCCCAGTCAGACAATGGCACTATATACCAGTAGCAAAAATTGTGGGTGCACATAACCCCAATAAATTCTTTGAATTCCCAGTCAGACAATGGCACTATATACCAGTAGCAAAAATTGTGGGTGCACATAACCCCAATATATTCTTTAAATTCCCAGTCAGACAATGGCACTATATACCAGTAGCAAAAATTGTGGGTGCACATAACCCCAATATATTCTTTGAATTCCCAGTCAGACAATGGCACTATATACCAGTAGCAAAAATTGTGGGTGCACATAACTCCAATATATTCTTTGAATTCCCAGTGAGACAATGGCACTATATACCAGTAGCAAAAATTGTGGGTGCACATAACCCCAATATATTCTTTGAATTCCCAGTGAGACAATGGCACTATATACCAGTAGCAAAAATTGTGGGTGCACGTAACCCCAATATATTCTTTGAATTACCAGTCAGAAACTGGCACTATATACCAGTAGCAAAAATTGTGGGTGCACGTAACCCCATATATTCTTTGAATTCCCAGTGAGACAATGGCACTTTATACCAGTAGCAAAAATTGTGGGTGCACATGACCCCAATATATTCTTTGAATTCCCAGTGAGACAATGGCACTATATACCAGTAGCAAAAATTGTGGGTGCACGTAACCCCCATATATTCTTTGAATTCCCAGTAAGACAATGGCACTATATAGCAGTAGCAAAAATTGTGGGTGCACGTAATCCCAATATATTCTTTGAATTCCCAGTCAGACAATGGCACTATATACCAGTAGCAAAAATTGTGGGTGCACGTAACCCCCATATATTCTATGAATTCCCAGTCAGACAATGGCACTATATACCAGTAGCAAAAATTGTAGGTGCACATAACCCCAATATATTCTTTGAATTCCCAGTGAGACAATGGCACTATATACCAGTAGCAAAAATTGTGGGTGCACGTAACCCCAATATATTCTTTGAATTCCCAGTGAGACAATGGCACTATATACCAGTAGCAAAAATTGTGGGTGCACGTAACCCCAATATATTCTTTGAATTACCAGTCAGAAACTGGCACTATATACCAGTAGCAAAAATTGTGGGTGCACGTAACCCCAATATATTCTTTGAATTCCCAGTGAGACAATGGCACTATATACCAGTAGCAAAAATTGTGGGTGCACATAACTTCAATATATTCTTTGAATTCCCAGTCAGACAATGGCACTATATACCAGTAGCAAAAATTGTGGGTGCACGTAACCCCCATATATTCTTTGAATTCCCAGTGAGACAATGGCACTATATACCAGTAGCAAAAATTGTGGGTGCACATAACCCCAATATATTCTTTGAATTCCCAGTCAGACAATGGCACTATATACCAGTAGCAAAAATTGTGGGTGCACGTAACCCCCATATATTCTTTGAATTCCCAGTGAGACAATGGCACTATCTACCAGTAGCAAAAATTGTGGGTGCACGTAACCCCAATATATTCTTTGAATTCTTAGTGAGACAATGGCACTATATAACAGTAGCAAAAATTGTGGGTGCACATAACCCCAATATATTCTTTGAATTCCCAGTGAGACAATGGCACTATATACCAGTAGTAAAAATTGTGGGTGCACGTAACCCCAATATATTCTTTGAATTCCCAGTCAGACAATGGCACTATATACCAGTAGCAAAAAATGTGGGTGCACGTAACCCCCATATATTCTTTGAATTCCCAGTGAGACAATGGCACTATATACCAGTAGCAAAAATTGTGGGTGCACGTAACCCCAATATATTCTTTGATTTCCCAGTGAGACAATGGCACTATATACCAGTAGCAAAAATTGTGGGTGCACGTAACCCCAATATATTCTTTGAATTACCAGTCAGAAACTGGCACTATATACCAGTAGCAAAAATTGTGGGTGCACGTAACCCCCATATATTCTTTGAATTCCCAGTGAGACAATGGCACTATATACCAGTAGCAAAAATTGTGGGTGCACATAACCCCAATATATTCTTTGAATTCGCAGTCAGACAATGGCACTATATACCAGTAGCAAAAATTGTGGGTGCACGTACCCCCCATATATTCTTTGAATTCCCAGTCAGACAATGGCACTATATACCAGTAGCAAAAATTGTGGGTGCAGGTAACGCCCATATATTCTATGAATTCCCAGTCAGACAATGGCACTATATACCAGTAGCAAAAATTGTGGGTGCACGTAACCCCAATATATTCTTTGAATTCCCAGTCAGACAATGGCACTATATATCAGTAGCAAAAATTGTGGGTGCACGTAACCCCAATATATACTTTGAATTACCAGTCAGAAACTGGCACTATATACCAGTAGCAAAAATTGTGGGTGCACGTAACCCCAATATATTCTTTGAATTCCCAGTGAGACAATGGCACTATATACCAGTAGCAAAAATTGTGGGTGCACGTAACCCCAATATATTCTTTGAATTACCAGTCAGAAACTGGCACTATATACCAGTAGCAAAAATTGTGGGTGCACGTAACCCCAATATATTCTTTGAATTCCCAGTCAGACAATGGCACTATATACCAGTAGCAAAAATTGTGGGTGCACATAACTTCAATATATTCTTTGAATTCCCAGTGAGACAATGGCACTATATACCAGTAGCAAAAATTGTGGGTGCACGTAACCCCCATATATTCTTTGAATTCCCAGTGAGACAATGGCACTATATACAAGTAGCAAAAATTGTGGGTGCACATAACCCCAATATATTCTTTGAATTCCCAGTCAGACAATGGCACTATATACCAGTAGCAAAAATTGTGGGTGCACGTAACCCCCATATATTCTTTGAATTCCCAGTGAGACAATGGCACTATATACCAGTAGCAAAAAATGTGGGTGCACGTAACCCCCATATATTCTTTAAATTCCCAGTGAGACAATGGCACTATATACCAGTAGCAAAAATTGTGGGTGCACGAAACCCAATATATTCTTTGATTTCCCAGTGAGACAATGGCGCTATATACCAGTAGCAAAAATTGTGGGTGCACGTAACCCCAATATATTCTTTGAATTACCAGTCAGAAACTGGCACTATATACCAGTAGCAAAAATTGTGGGTGCACGTAACCCCCATATATTCTTTGAATTCCCAGTGAGACAATGGCACTATATACCAGTAGCAAAAATTGTGGGTGCACATAACCCCAATATATTCTTTGAATTCGCAGTCAGACAATGGCACTATATACCAGTAGCA
Organism: Leptodactylus fuscus; assembly: GCF_031893055.1. NCBI lineage: Eukaryota > Metazoa > Chordata > Amphibia > Anura > Leptodactylidae > Leptodactylus > Leptodactylus fuscus. The sequence goes on along the minus strand of NW_027440229.1, from coordinate 65,888 downwards.
AAAATTGTGGGTGCACGTAACCCCCATATATTCTTTGAATTCCCAGTGAGACAATGGCACTATATAACAGTAGCAAAAATTGTGGGTGCACATAACCCCAATATATTCTTTGAATTCCCAGTCAGACAATGGCACTATATACCAGTAGCAAAAATTGTGGGTGCACGTAACCCCATATATTCTTTGAATTCCCAGTGAGACAATGGCACTATATACCAGTAGCAAAAATTGTGGGTTCACGTAACCCCAATATATTCTTTGAATTCCCAGTGAGACAATGGCACTATATACCAGTAGCAAAAATTGTGGGTGCACGTAACCCCCATATATTCTTTGAATTCCCAGTCAGACAATGGCACTATATACCAGTAGCAAAAATTGTGGGTGCACATAACCCCAATATATTCTTTGAATTCTTAGTGAGACAATGACACTATATACCAGTAGCAAAAATTGTGGGTGCACGTAACCCCCATATATTCTTTGAATTCCCAGTGAGACAATGGCACTATATACCAGTAGCAAAAATTGTGGGTGCACGTATCCCCAATATATTCTTTGAATTACCAGTCAGAAACTGGCACTATATAGCAGTAGCAAAAATTGTGGGTGCACATAACCCCAATATATTCTTTGAATTCCCAGTGAGACAATGGCACTATATACCAGTAGCAAAAATTGTGGGTGCACGTAACCCCCATATATTCTTTGAATTCTTAGTGAGACAATGGCACTATATACCAGTAGCAAAAATTGTGGGTGCACATAACCCCAATATATTCTTTGAATTCCCAGTGAGACAATGGCACTATATACCAGTAGCAAAAATTGTGGGTGCACGTAACCCCAATATATTCTTTGAATTCCCAGTCAGACAATGGCACTATATACCAATAGCAAAAATTGTGGGTGCACATAACCCCAATATATTCTTTGAATTCTTAGTGAGACAATGGCACTATATACCAGTAGCAAAAATTGTGGGTGCACGTAACCCCCATATATTCTTTGAATTCCCAGTGAGACAATGGCACTATATACCAGTAGCAAAAATTGTGGGTGCACGTAACCCCAATATATTCTTTGAATTCCCAGTGAGACAATGGCACTATATACCAGTAGCAAAAATTGTGGGTGCACGTTACCCCAATATATTCTTTGAATTCCCAGTGAGACAATGGCACTATATACCAGTAGCAAAAATTGTGGGTGCACATAACCCCAATATATTCTTTGAATTCTTATTGAGACAATGGCACTATATACCAGTAGCAAAAATTGTGGGTGCACATGACCCCAATATATTCTTTGAATTCCCAGTGAGACAATGGCACTATATACCAGTAGCAAAAATTGTGGGTGCACTTAACCCCAATATATTCTTTGAATTCCCAGTGAGACAATGGCACTATATACCAGTAGCAAAAATTGTGGGTGCACATGACCCCAATATATTCTTTGAATTCCCAGTGAGACAATGGCACTATATACCAGTAGCAAAAATTGTGGGTGCACGTAACCCCAATATATTCTTTGAATTACCAGTCAGAAACTGGCACTATATACCAGTAGCAAAAATTGTGGGTGCACGTAACCCCAATATATTCTTTGAATTCCCAGTGAGACAATGGCACTATATACCAGTAGCAAAAATTGTGGGTGCACATAACCCCAATAAATTCTTCGAATTCCCAGTGAGACAATGGCACTATATACCAGTAGCAAAAATTGTGGGTGCACGTAACCCCAATATATTCTTTGAATTCCCAGTGAGACAATGGCACTATATACCAGTAGCAAAAATTGTGGGTGCACATAACCCCATTATATTCTTTGAATTCCCAGTGAGACAATGGCACTATATACCAGTAGCAAAAATTGTGGGTGCACGTAACCCCAATATATTCTTTGAATTACCAGTCAGAAACTGGCACTATATACCAGTAGCAAAAATTGTGGGTGCACGTAACCCCAATATATTCTTTGAATTCCCAGTGAGACAATGGCACTATATACCAGTAGCAAAAATTGTGGGTGCACATGACCCCAATATATTCTTTGAATTCCCAGTGAGACAATGGCACTATATACCAGTAGCAAAAATTGTGGGTGCACGTAACCCCAATATATTCTTTGAATTACCAGTCAGAAACTGGCACTATATACCAGTAGCAAAAATTGTGGGTGCACGTAACCCCAATATATTCTTTGAATTCCCAGTGAGACAATGGCACTATATACCAGTAGCAAAAATTGTGGGTGCACATAACCCCAATAAATTCTTCGAATTCCCAGTGAGACAATGGCACTATATACCAGTAGCAAAAATTGTGGGTGCACGTAACCCCAATATATTCTTTGAATTCCCAGTGAGACAATGGCACTATATACCAGTAGCAAAAATTGTGGGTGCACATAACCCCATTATATTCTTAGAATTCCCAGTGAGACAATGGCACTATATACCAGTAGCAAAAATTGTGGGTGCACGTAACCCCAATATATTCTTTGAATTACCAGTCAGAAACTGGCACTATATACCAGTAGCAAAAATTGTGGGTGCACGTAACCCCAATATATTCTTTGAATTCCCAGTCAGACAATGGCACTATATACCAGTAGCAAAAATTGTGGGTGCACGTAACCCCTATATATTCTTTGAATTCCCAGTCAGACAATGGCACTATATACCAGTAGCAAAAATTGTGGGTGCACATAACCCCAATATATTCTTTGAATTCTTAGTGAGACAATGGCACTATATACCAGTAGCAAAAATTGTGGGTGCACGTAACCCCCATATATTCTTTGAATTCCCAGTAAGACAATGGCACTATATACCAGTAGCAAAAAATGTGGGTGCACGTAACCCCAATATATTCTTTGAATTACCAGTCAGAAACTGGCACTATATAGCAGTAGCAAAAATTGTGGGTGCACATAACCCCAATATATTCTTTGAATTCCCAGTCAGACAATGGAACTATATACCAGTAGCAAAAATTGTGGGTGCACGTAACCCCCATATATTCTTTGAATTCCCAGTGAGACAATGGCACTATATACCAGTAGTAAAAATTGTGGGTGCACATAACCCCAATATATTCTTTGAATTCCAAGTCAGACAATGGCACTATATACCAGTAGCAAAAATTGTGGGTGCACGTAACCCCCATATATTCTTTGAATTCTTAGTGAGACAATGGCACTATATACCAGTAGCAAAAATTGTGGGTGCACATAACCCCAATATATTCTTTGAATTCCCAGTCAGACAATGGCACTATATACCAGTAGCAAAAATTGTGGGTGCACGTAACCCCCATATATTCTTTGAATTCCCAGTGAGACAATGGCACTATATACCAGTAGCAAAAATTGTGGGTGCACGTAACCCCAATATATTCTTTGAATTCCCAGTCAGACAATGGCACTATATACCAGTAGCAAAAATTGTGGGTGCACGTTACCCCAATATATTCTTTGAATTCCCAGTGAGACAATGGCACTATATACCAGTAGCAAAAATTGTGGGTGCACATAACCCCAATATATTCTTTGAATTCTTATTGAGACAATGGCACTATATACAAGTAGCAAAAATTGTGGGTGCACATGACCCCAATATATTCTTTGAATTCCCAGTGAGACAATAGCACTATATACCAGTAGCAAAAATTGTAGGTGCACGTAACCCCCATATATTCTTTGAATTCCCAGTCAGACAATGGCACTATATACCAGTAGCAAAAATTGTGGGTGCACATAACCCCAATATATTCTTTGAATTCCCAGTGAGACAATGGCACTATATACCAGTAGCAAAAATTGTGGGTGCACGTAACCCCAATATATTCTTTGAATTACCAGTCAGAAACTGGCACTATATACCAGTAGCAAAAATTGTGGGTGCACGTAACCCCAATATATTCTTTGAATTCCCAGTCAGACAATGGCACTATATACCAGTAGCAAAAATTGTGGGTGCACGTAACCCCAATATATTCTTTGAATTCCCAGTCAGACAATGGCACTATATACCAGTAGCAAAAATTGTGGGTGCACGTAACCCCCATATATTCTTTGAATTCCCAGTGAGACAATGGCACTATATACCAGTAGCAAAAATTGTGGGTGCACATAACCCCAATATATTCTTTGAATTCCCAGTGAGACAATGGCACTATATACCAGTAGCAAAAATTGTGGGTGCACGTAACCCCCATATATTCTTTGAATTCCCAGTGAGACAATGGCACTTTATACCAGTAGCAAAAATTGTGGGTGCACATGACCCCAATATATTCTTTGAATTCCCAGTGAGACAATGGCACTATATACCAGTAGCAAAAATTGTGGGTGCACGTACCCCCCATATATTCTTTGAATTCCCAGTAAGACAATGGCATTATATAGCAGTAGCAAAAATTGTGGGTGCACGTAACCCCAATATATTCTTTGAATTCCCAGTCAGACAATGGCACTATATACCAGTAGCAAAAATTGTGGGTGCACGTAACCCCCATATATTCTATGAATTCCCAGTCAGACAATGGCACTATATAACAGTAGCAAAAATTGTGGGTGCACATAACCCCAATATATTCTTTGAATTCCCAGTGAGACAATGGCACTATATACCAGTAGCAAGAATTGTGGGTGCACGTAACCCCAATATATTCTTTGAATTCCCAGTGAGACAATGGCACTATATACCAGTAGCAAAAATTGTGGGTGCACGTAACCCCAATATATTCTTTGAATTACCAGTCAGAAACTGGCACTATATACCAGTAGCAAAAATTGTGGGTGCACGTAACCCCAATATATTCTTTGAATTCCCAGTGAGACAATGGCACTATATACCAGTAGCAAAAATTGTGGGTGCACATAACCCCAATAAATTCTTCGAATTCCCAGTGAGACAATGGCACTATATACCAGTAGCAAAAATTGTGGGTGCACGTAACCCCAATATATTCTTTGAATTCCCAGTGAGACAATGGCACTATATGCCAGTAGCAAAAATTGTGGGTGCACATAACCCCAATATATTCTTTGAATTCCCAGTCAGACAATGGCACTATATACCATTAGCAAAAATTTTAGGTGCACGTAACCCCCATATATTCTTTGAATTCCCAGTCAGACAATGGCACTATATACCAGTAGCAAAAATTGTGGGTGCACATAACCCCAATATATTCTTTGAATTCCCAGTGAGACAATGGCACTATATACCAGTAGCAAAAATTGTGGGTGCACATAACTCCAATATAATCTTTGAATTCCCAGTGAGACAATGGCACTATATACCAGTAGCAAAAATTGTGGGTGCACGTAACCCCAATATATTCTTTGAATTACCAGTCAGAAACTGGCACTATATACCAGTAGCAAAAATTGTGGGTGCACGTAACCCCAATATATTCTTTGAATTCCCAGTCAGACAATGGCACTATATACCAGTAGCAAAAATTGTGGGTGCACGTAACCCCCATATATTCTTTGAATTCCCAGTGAGACAATGGCACTATATAGAAGTAGCAAAAATTGTGGGTGCACGTAACCCCAATATATTCTTTGAATTCCCAGTCAGACAATGGCACTATATACCAGTAGCAAAAATTGTGGGTGCACGTAACCCCCATATATTCTATGAATTCCCAGTCAGACAATGGCACTATATACCAGTAGCAAAAATTGTGGGTGCACATAACCCCAATATATTCTTTGAATTCCCAGTGAGACAATGGCACTATATACCAGTAGCAAAAATTGTGGGTGCACGTAACCCCAATATATTCTTTGAATTCCCAGTGAGACAATGGCACTATATACCAGTAGCAAAAATTGTGGGTGCACGTAACCCCAATATATTCTTTGAATTACCAGTCAGAAACTGGCACTATATACCAGTAGCAAAAATTGTGGGTGCACGTAACCCCAATATATTCTTTGAATTCCCAGTGAGACAATGGCACTATATACCAGTCGCAAAAATTGTGGGTGCACGTAACCCCAATATATTCTTTGAATTACCAGTCAGAAACTGGCACTATATACCAGTAGCAAAAATTGTGGGTGCACGTAACCCCAATATATTCTTTGAATTCCCAGTGAGACAATGGCACTATATACCAGTAGCAAAAATTGTGGGTGCACATAACCCCAATATATTCTTTGAATTTCCAGTCAGACAATGGCACTATATACCAGTAGCAAAAATTGTGGGTGCACGTAACCCCCATATATTCTTTGAATTCCCAGTGAGACAATGGCACTATCTACCAGTAGCAAAAATTGTGGGTGCACGTAACCCCAATATATTCTTTGAATTCTTAGTGAGACAATGGCACTATATACCAGTAGCAAAAAATGTGGGTGCACGTAACCCCCATATATTCTTTGAATTCCCAGTGAGACAATGGCACTATATACCAGTAGCAAAAATTGTGGGTGCACGTAACCCCAATATATTCTTTGATTTCCCAGTGAGACAATAGCACTATATACCAGTAGCAAAAATTGTGGGTGCACGTAACCCCAATATATTCTTTGAATTACCAGTCAGAAACTGGCACTATATACCAGTAGCAAAAATTGTGGGTGCACGTAACCCCCATATATTCTTTGAATTCCCAGTGAGACAATGGCACTATATACCAGTAGCAAAAATTGTGGGTGCACATAACCCCAATATATTCTTTGAATTCGCAGTCAGACAATGGCACTATATACCAGTAGCAAAAATTGTGGGTGCACGTAACCCCCATATATTCTTTGAATTCCCAGTGAGACAATGGCACTATATAACAGTAGCAAAAATTGTGGGTGCACATAACCCCAATATATTCTTTGAATTCCCAGTGAGACAATGGCACTATATACAAGTAGTAAAAATTGTGGGTGCACATAACCCCAATATATTCTTTGAATTCCCAGTCAGACAATGGCACTATATACCAGTAGCAAAAATTGTGGGTGCACGTAACCCCCATATATTCTTTGAATTTCCACTGAGACAATGGCACTATATACCAGTAGCAAAAATTGTGGGTGCACGTAACCCCAATATATTCTTTGAATTACCAGTCAGAAACTGGCACTATATGGCAGTAGCAAGAAATGAGGGTATATATAACCCCAATATATTCTTTGAATTACCAGTCAGAAACTGGCACTATATGGCAGTAGCAAGAAATGAGGGTATTTGTAACCCCAATATATTCTTTGAATTCCCAGTCAGACAATGGCACTATATACCAGTAGCAAAAATTGTGGGTGAACATGACCCCAATATATTCTTTGAATTTCCAGTCAGACAATGGCACTATATACCAGTAGCAAAAATTGTGGGTGCACGTAACCCCAATATATTCTTTGAATTCTTAGTGAGACAATGGCACTATATACCACTAGCAAAAATTGTGGGTGCACATAACCCCAATATATTCTTTGAAATCCCAGTGAGACAATGGCACTATATACTAGTAGCAAAAATTGTGGGTGCACGTAACCCCAATATATTCTTTGAATTCTTAGTGAGACAATGGCACTATATACCAGTAGCAAAAATTGTGGGTGCACGTAACCCCAATATATTCTTTGATTTCTTAGTGAGACAATGGCACTATATACCAGTAGCAAAAATTGTGGGTGCACGTTACCCCAATATATTCTTTGAATTACCAGTCAGAAACTGGCACTATATACCAGTAGCAAAAATTGTGGGTGCACGTAACCCCAATATATTCTTTGAATTCCCAGTGAGACAATGGCACTATATACCAGTAGCAATAATTGTGGGTGCACGTAACCCCCATATATTCTTTGAATTCCCAGTGAGACAATGGCACTATATACCAGTAGCAAAAATTGTGGGTGCACATAACCCCAATATATTCTTTGAATTACCAGTCAGAAACTGGCACTATATACCAGTAGCAATAATTGTGGGTGCACGTAACCCCCATATATTCTTTGAATTCCCAGTGAGACAATGGCACTATGTACCAGTAGCAAAAATTGTGGGTGCACATAACCCCAATATATTCTTTGAATTCGCAGTGAGACAATGGCACTATATACCAGTAGTAAAAATTGTGGGTGCACATAACCCCAATATATTCTTTGAATTCCCAGTCAGACAATGGCACTATATACCAGTAGCAAAAATTGTGGGTGCACGTAACCCCCATATATTCTTTGAATTCCCAGTGAGACAATGGCACTATATACCAGTAGCAAAAATTGTGGGTGCACGTAACCCCAATATATTCTTTGAATTACCAGTCAGAAACTGGCACTATATACCAGTAGCAAAAATTGTGGGTGCACGTAACCCCAATATATTCTTTGAATTCCCAGTCAGACAATGGCACTATATACCAGTAGCAATAATTGTGGGTGCACGTAACCCCCATATATTCTTTGAATTCCCAGTGAGACAATGGCACTTTATACCAATAGCAAAAATTGTGGGTGCACATGACCCCAATATATTCTTTGAATTCCCAGTGAGACAATGGCACTATATACCAGTAGCAAAAATTGTGGGTGCACGTAACCCCAATATATTCTTTGAATTCTTAGTGAGACAATGGCACTATATACCAGTAGCAAAAATTGTGGGTGCACGTAACCCCAATATATTCTTTGAATTCTTAGTGAGACAATGGCACTATATACCAGTAGCAAAAATTGTGGGTGCACGTAACCCCAATATATTCTTTGAATTCCCAGTGAGACAATGGCACTATATACCAGTAGCAAAAATTGTGGGTGCACATTACCCCAATATATTCTTTGAATTACCAGTCAGAAACTGGCACTATATACCAGTAGCAAAAATTGTGGGTGCACATAACCCCAATATATTCTTTGAAATCCCAGTGAGACAATGGCACTATATACCAGTAGCAAAAATTGTGGGTGCACGTAACCCCCATATATTCTTTGAATTCCCAGTGAGACAATGGCACTTTATACCAGTAGCAAAAATTGTGGGTGCACATGACCCCAATATATTCTTTGAATTCCCAGTGAGACAATGGCACTATATACCAGTAGCAAAAAATGTGGGTGCACGTAACCCCCATATATTCTTTGAATTCCCAGTGAGACAATGGCACTATATACCAGTAGCAAAAATTGTGGGTGCACGTAACCCCAATATATTCTTTGATTTCCCAGTGAGACAATGGCACTATATACCAGTAGCAAAAATTGTGGGTGCACGTAACCCCAATATATTCTTTGAATTACCAGTCAGAAACTGGCACTATATACCAGTAGCAAAAATTGTGGGTGCACGTAACCCCCATATATTCTTTGAATTCCCAGTGAGACAATGGCACTATATACCAGTAGCAAAAATTGTGGGTGCACATAACCCTAATATATTCTTTGAATTCGCAGTCAGACAATGGCACTATATACCAGTAGCAAAAATTGTGGGTGCACGTAACCCCCATATATTCTTTGAATTCCCAGTGAGACAATGGCACTATATAACAGTAGCAAAAATTGTGGGTGCACATAACCCCAATATATTCTTTGAATTCCCAGTGAGACAATGGCACTATATACCAGTAGTAAAAATTGTGGGTGCACATAACCCCAATATATTCTTTGAATTCCCAGTCAGACAATGGCACTATATACCAGTAGCAAAAATTGTGGGTGCACGTAACCCCCATATATTCTTTGAATTCCCAGTGAGACAATGGCACTATATACCAGTAGCAAAAATTGTGGGTGCACGTAACCCCAATATATTCTTTGAATTACCAGTCAGAAACTGGCACTATATGGCAGTAGCAAGAAATGAGGGTATTTATAACCCCAATATATTCTTTGAATTACCAGTCAGAAACTGGCACTATATGGCAGTAGCAAGAAATGAGGGTATTTGTAACCCCAATATATTCTTTGAATTCCCAGTCAGACAATGGCACTATATACCAGTAGCAAAAATTGTGGGTGCACGTAACCCCAATATATTCTTTGAATTCTTATTGAGACAATGGCACTATATACCAGTAGCAAAAATTGTGGGTGCACGTAACCCCAATATATTCTTTGAATTCCCAGTGAGACAATGGCACTATATACCAGTAGCAAAAATTGTGGGTGCACGTTACCCCAATATATTCTTTGAATTACCAGTCAGAAACTGGCACTATATACCAGTAGCAAAAATTGTGGGTGCACGTAACCCCAATATATTCTTTGAATTCCCAGTGAGACAATGGCACTATATACCAGTAGCAAAAATTGTGGGTGCACTTAACCCCCATATATTCTTTGAATTCCCAGTCAGACAATGGCACTATATACCAGTAGCAAAAATTGTGGGTGCACATAACCCCAATATATTCTTTGAATTCTTAGTGAGACAATGGCACTATATACCAGTAGCAAAAATTGTGGGTGCACATGACCCCAATATATTCTTTGAATTCCCAGTCAGACAATGGCACTATATACCAGTAGCAAAAATTGTGGGTGCACGTAACCCCAATATATTCTTTGAATTCCCAGTGAGACAATGGCACTATATACCAGTAGCAAAAATTGTGGGTGCACGTAACCCCCATATATTCTTTGAATTCCCAGTCAGACAATGGCACTATATACCAGTAGCAAAAATTGTGGGTGCACGTAACCCCAATATATTCTTTGAATTACCAGTCAGAAACTGGCACTATATAGCAGTAGCAAAAATTGTGGGTGCACATAACCCCAATATATTCTTTGAATTCCCAGTCAGACAATGGCACTATATACCAGTAGCAAAAATTGTGGGTGCACATAACCCCAATAAATTCTTCGAATTCCCAGTGAGACAATGACACTATATACCAGTAGCAAAAATTGTGGGTGCACGTAACCCCAATATATTCTTTGAATTCCCAGTGAGACAATGGCACTATATACCAGTAGCAAAAATTGTGGGTGCACATAACCCCAATATATTCTTTGAATTCCCAGTCAGACAATGGCTCTATATACCAGTAGAAAAAATTGTGGGTGCACATAACTCCAATATATTCTTTGAATTCCCAGTGAGACAATGGCACTATATACCAGTAGCAAAAATTGTAGGTGCACGTAACCCCCATATATTCTTTGAATTCCCAGTCAGACAATGGCACTATATACCAGTAGCAAAAATTGTGGGTGCACATAACCCCAATATATTCTTTGAATTCCCAGTGAGACAATGGCACTATATACCAGTAGCAAAAATTGTGGGTGCACGTAACCCCAATATATTCTTTGAATTCCCAGTGAGACAATGGCACTATATACCAGTAGCAAAAATTGTGGGTGCACGTAACCCCAATATATTCTTTGAATTACCAGTCAGAAACTGGCACTATATACCAGTAGCAAAAATTGTGGGTGCACGTAACCCCAATATATTCTTTGAATTCCCAGTGAGACAATGGCACTATATACCAGTAGCAATAATTGTGGGTGCACGTAACCCCCATATATTCTTTGAATTCCCAGTGAGACAATGGCACTATATACCAGTAGCAAAAATTGTGGGTGCACATAACTTCAATATATTCTTTGAATTCCCAGTGAGACAATGGCACTATATACCAGTAGCAAAAATTGTGGGTGCACGTAACCCCAATATATTCTTTGAATTCTTAGTGAGACAATGGCACTATATACCAGTAGCAAAAAATGTGGGTGCACGTAACCCCCATATATTCTTTGAATTCCCAGTGAGACAATGGCACTATATACCAGTAGCAAAAATTGTGGGTGCACGTAACCCCAATATATTCTTTGATTTCCCAGTGAGACAATGGCACTATATACCAGTAGCAAAAATTGTGGGTGCACGTAACCCCAATATATTCTTTGAATTACCAGTCAGAAACTGGCACTATATACCAGTAGCAAAAATTGTGGGTGCACGTAACCCCCATATATTCTTTGAATTCCCAGTGAGACAATGGCACTATATACCAGTAGCAAAAATTGTGGGTGCACATAACCCCAATATATTCTTTGAATTCCCAGTCAGACAATGGCACTATATACCAGTAGCAAAAATTGTGGGTGCACGTAACCCCCATATATTCTTTGAATTCCCAGTGAGACAATGGCAGTATATACCAGTAGCAAAAATTGTGGGTGCACATAACCCCAATATATTCTTTGAATTCCCAGTGAGACAATGGCACTATATACCAGTAGTAAAAATTGTGGGTGCACATAACCCCAATATATTCTTTGAATTCCCAGTGAGACAATGGCACTATATACCAGTAGTAAAAATTGTGGGTGCACATAACCCCAATATATTCTTTGAATTACCAGTCAGAAACTGGCACTATATGGCAGTAGCAAGAAATGAGGGTATTTGTAACCCCAATATATTCTTTGAATTCCCAGTCAGACAATGGCACTATATACCAGTAGCAAAAATTGTGGGTGCACATGACCCCAATATATTCTTTGAATTCCCAGTGAGACAATGGCACTATATACCAGTAGCAAAAATTGTGGGTGCACGTAACCCCAATATATTCTTTGAATTCTTAGTGAGACAATGGCACTATATACCAGTAGCAAAAATTGTGGGTGCACATAACCCCAATATATTCTTTGAATTCCCAGTGAGACAATGGCACTATATACCAGTAGCAAAAATTGTGGGTGCACGTAACCCCAACATATTCTTTGAATTCTTAGTGAGACAATGGCACTATATACCAGTAGCAAAAATTGTGGGTGCACGTAACCCCAATATATTCTTTGAATTCCCAGTGAGACAATGGCACTATATACCAGTAGCAATAATTGTGGGTGCACGTAACCCCCATATATTCTTTGAATTCCCAGTGAGACAATGGCACTATATACCAGTAGCAAAAATTGTGGGTGCACATAACCCCAATATATTCTTTGAATTACCAGTCAGAAACTGGCACTATATACCAGTAGCAAAAATTGTGGGTGCACATAACCCCAATATATTCTTTGAATTCGCAGTGAGACAATGGCACTATATACCAGTAGCAAAAATTGTGGGTGCACATAACCCCAATATATTCTTTGAATTCCCAGTCAGACAATGGCACTATATACCAGTAGCAAAAATTGTGGGTGCACGTAACCCCCATATATTCTTTGAATTCCCAGTGAGACAATGGCACTATATACCAGTAGCAAAAATTGTGGGTGCACATAACCCCAATATATTCTTTGAATTCCCAGTCAGACAATGGCACTATATACCAGTAGCAAAAATTGTGGGTGCACGTAACCCCCATATATTCTTTGAATTCCCAGTGAGACAATGGCACTATATACCAGTAGCAAAAATTGTGGGTGCACGTAACCCCAACATATTCTTTGAATTCTTAGTGAGACAATGGCACTATATACCAGTAGCAAAAATTGTGGGTGCACGTAACCCCAATATATTCTTTGAATTCCCAGTGAGACAATGGCACTATATACCAGTAGCAATAATTGTGGGTGCACGTAACCCCAATATATTCTTTGAATTACCAGTCAGAAACTGACACTATATACCAGTAGCAAAAATTGTGGGTGCACATAACCCCAATATATTCTTTGAATTACCAGTCAGAAACTGGCACTATATACCAGTAGCAAAAATTGTGGGTGCACATAACCCCAATATATTCTTTGAATTCGCAGTGAGACAATGGCACTATATACCAGTAGTAAAAATTGTGGGTGCACATAACCCCAATATATTCTTTGAATTCCCAGTCAGACAATGGCACTATATACCAGTAGCAAAAATTGTGGGTGCACGTAACCCCCATATATTCTTTGAATTCCCAGTCAGACAATGGCACTATATACCAGTAGCAAAAATTGTGGGTGCACGTAACCCCAATATATTCTTTGAATTACCAGTCAGAAACTGGCACTATATACCAGTAGCAAAAATTGTGGGTGCACGTAACCCCAATATATTCTTTGAATTCCCAGTCAGACAATGGCACTATATACCAGTAGCAAAAATTGTGGGTGCACGTAACCCCCAATATATTCTTTGAATTCCCAGTGAGACAATGGCACTTTATACCAATAGCAAAAATTGTGGGTGCACATGACCCCAATATATTCTTTGAATTCCCAGTGAGACAATGGCACTATATACCAGTAGCAAAAATTGTGGGTGCACGTAACCCCAATATATTCTTTGAATTCTTAGTGAGACAATGGCACTATATACCAGTAGCAAAAATTGTGGGTGCACATAACCCCAATATATTCTTTGAATTCCCAGTGAGACAATGGCACTATATACCAGTAGCAAAAATTGTGGGTGCACGTAACCCCAATATATTCTTTGAATTCTTAGTGAGACAATGGCACTATATACCAGTAGCAAAAATTGTGGGTGCACGTAACCCCAATATATTCTTTGAATTCCCAGTGAGACAATGGCACTATATACCAGTAGCAAAAATTGTGGGTGCACGTTACCCCAATATATTCTTTGAATTACCAGTCAGAAACTGGCACTATATACCAGTAGCAAAAATTGTGGGTGCACATAACCCCAATATATTCTTTGAATTCCCAGTGAGACAATGGCACTATATACCAGTAGCAAAAATTGTGGGTGCACGTAACCCCCATATATTCTTTGAATTCCCAGTGAGACAATGGCACTTTATACCAGTAGCAAAAATTGTGGGTGCACATGACCCCAATATATTCTTTGAATTCCCAGTGAGACAATGGCACTATATACCAGTAGCAAAAATTGTGGGTGCACGTAACCCCCATATATTCTTTGAATTCCCAGTAAGACAATGGCACTATATAGCAGTAGCAAAAATTGTGGGTGCACGTAATCCCAATATATTCTTTGAATTCCCAGTCAGACAATGGCACTATATACCAGTAGCAAAAATTGTGGGTGCACGTAACCCCTATATATTCTTTGAATTACCAGTCAGAAACTGGCACTATATAGCAGTAGCAAAAATTGTGGGTGCACATAACCCCAATATATTCTTTGAATTCCCAGTCAGACAATGGCACTATATACCAGTAGCAAAAATTGTGGGTGCACGTAACCCCCATATATTCTTTGAATTCCCAGTCAGACAATGGCACTATATACCAGTAGCAAAAATTGTGGGTGCACATAACCCCAATATATTCTTTGAATTCTTAGTGAGACAATGGCACTATATACCAGTAGCAAAAATTGTGGGTGCACGTAACCCCCATATATTCTTTGAATTCCCAGTGAGACAATGGCACTATATACCAGTAGCAAAAATTGTGGGTGCACGTAACCCCCATATATTCTTTGAATTCCCAGTGAGACAATGGCACTATATACCAGTAGCAAAAATTGTGGGTGCACATAACCCCAATATATTCTTTAAATTCTTAGTGAGACAATTGCACTATATACCAGTAGCAAAAATTGTGGGTGCACGTAACCCCCATATATTCTTTGAATTCCCAGTGAGACAATGGCACTATATACCAGTAGCAAAAATTGTGGGTGCACGTAACCCCAATATATTCTTTGAATTACCAGTCAGAAACTGGCACTATATAGCAGTAGCAAAAATTGTGGGTGCACATAACCCCAATATATTCTTTGAATTCCCAGTCAGACAATGGCACTATATACCAGTAGCAAAAATTGTGGGTGCACATAACCCCAATAAATTCTTCGAATTCCCAGTGAGACAATGGCACTATATACCAGTAGCAAAAATTGTGGGTGCACTTAACCCCAATATATTCTTTGAATTCCCAGTGAGACAATGGCACTATATACCAGTAGCAAAAATTGTGGGTGCACATAACCCCAATATATTCTTTGAATTCCCAGTCAGACAATGGCACTATATACCAGTAGCAAAAATTGTGGGTGCACGTAACCCCCATATATTCTTTGAATTCCCAGTGAGACAATGGCACTTTATACCAATAGCAAAAATTGTGGGTGCACATGACCCCAATATATTCTTTGAATTCCCAGTCAGACAATGGCACTATATACCAGTAGCAAAAATTGTGGGTGCACGTAACCCCAATATATTCTTTGAAATCTTAGTGAGACAATGGCACTATATACCAGTAGCAAAAATTGTGGGTGCACGTAACCCCAATATATTCTTTGAATTACCAGTCAGAAACTGGCACTATATAACAGTAGCAAAAATTGTGGGTGCACATAACCCCAATATATTCTTTGAATTCCCAGTGAGACAATGGCACTATATACCAGTAGTAAAAATTGTGGGTGCACATAACCCCAATATATTCTTTGAATTCCCAGTCAGACAATGGCACTATATACCAGTAGCAAAAATTGTGGGTGCACGTAACCCCCATATATTCTTTGAATTCCCAGTGAGACAATGGCACTATATACCAGTAGCAAAAATTGTGGGTGCACGTAACCCCAATATATTCTTTGAATTACCAGTCAGAAACTGGCACTATATGGCAGTAGCAAGAAATGAGGGTATTTATAACCCCAATATATTCTTTGAATTACCAGTCAGAAACTGGCACTATATGGCAGTAGCAAGAAATGAGGGTATTTGTAACCCCAATATATTCTTTGAATTCCCAGTCAGACAATGGCACTATATACCAGTAGCAAAAATTGTGGGTGCACGTAACCCCAATATATTCTTTGAATTCTTAGTGAGACAATGGCACTATATACCAGTAGCAAAAATTGTGGGTGCACGTAACCCCAATATATTCTTTGAATTCCCAGTGAGACAATGGCACTATATACCAGTAGCAAAAATTGTGGGTGCACGTTACCCCAATATATTCTTTGAATTACCAGTCAGAAACTGGCACTATATACCAGTAGCAAAAATTGTGGGTGCACGTAACCCCAATATATTCTTTGAATTCCCAGTGAGACAATGGCACTATATACCAGTAGCAAAAATTGTGGGTGCACGTAACCCCCATATATTCTTTGAATTCCCAGTGAGACAATGGCACTTTATACCAGTAGCAAAAATTGTGGGTGCACATGACCCCAATATATTCTTTGAATTCCCAGTGAGACAATGGCACTATATACCAGTAGCAAAAATTGTGGGTGCACGTAACCCCCATATATTCTTTGAATTCCCAGTAAGACAATGGCACTATATACCAGTAGCAAAAATTGTGGGTGCACGTAACCCCAATATATTCTTTGAATTACCAGTCAGAAACTGGCACTATATGGCAGTAGCAAGAAATGAGGGTATTTATAACCCCAATATATTCTTTGAATTACCAGTCAGAAACTGGCACTATATGGCAGTAGCAAGAAATGAGGGTATTTGTAACCCCAATATATTCTTTGAATTCCCAGTCAGACAATGGCACTATATACCAGTAGCAAAAATTGTGGGTGCACGTAACCCCAATATATTCTTTGAATTCTTAGTGAGACAATGGCACTATATACCAGTAGCAAAAATTGTGGGTGCACGTAACCCCAATATATTCTTTGAATTCCCAGTGAGACAATGGCACTATATACCAGTAGCAAAAATTGTGGGTGCACGTTACCCCAATATATTCTTTGAATTACCAGTCAGAAACTGGCACTATATACCAGTAGCAAAAATTGTGGGTGCACGTAACCCCAATATATTCTTTGAATTCCCAGTGAGACAATGGCACTATATACCAGTAGCAAAAATTGTGGGTGCACGTAACCCCCATATATTCTTTGAATTCCCAGTGAGACAATGGCACTTTATACCAGTAGCAAAAATTGTGGGTGCACATGACCCCAATATATTCTTTGAATTCCCAGTGAGACAATGGCACTATATACCAGTAGCAAAAATTGTGGGTGCACGTAACCCCCATATATTCTTTGAATTCCCAGTAAGACAATGGCACTATATAGCAGTAGCAAAAATTGTGGGTGCACGTAATCCCAATATATTCTTTGAATTCCCAGTCAGACAATGGCACTATATACCAGTAGCAAAAATTGTGGGTGCACGTAACCCCCATATATTCTTTGAATTCCCAGTCAGACAATGGCACTATATACCAGTAGAAAAAATTGTGGGTGCACATAACCCCAATATATTCTTTGAATTCTTAGTGAGACAATGGCACTATATACCAGTAGCAAAAATTGTGGGTGCACATGACCCCAATATATTCTTTGAATTCCCAGTCAGACAATGGCACTATATACCAGTAGCAAAAATTGTGGGTGCACGTAACCCCAATATATTCTTTGAATTCCCAGTCAGACAATGGCACTATATACCAGTAGCAAAAATTGTGGGTGCACGTAACCCCCATATATTCTTTGAATTCCCAGTCAGACAATGGCACTATATAGCAGTAGCAAAAATTGTGGGTGCACATAACCCCAATATATTCTTTGAATTCCCAGTCAGACAATGGCACTATATACCAGTAGCAAAAATTGTGGGTGCACATAACCCCAATAAATTCTTCGAATTCCCAGTGAGACAATGGCACTATATACCAGTAGCAAAAATTGTGGGTGCACGTAACCCCAATATATTCTTTGAATTCCCAGTGAGACAATGGCACTATATACCAGTAGCAAAAATTGTGGGTGCACATAACCCCAATATATTCTTTGAATTCCCAGTCAGACAATGGCTCTATATACCAGTAGAAAAAATTGTGGGTGCACATAACTCCAATATATTCTTTGAATTCCCAGTGAGACAATGGCACTATATACCAGTAGCAAAAATTGTAGGTGCACGTAACCCCCATATATTCTTTGAATTCCCAGTCAGACAATGGCACTATATACCAGTAGCAAAAATTGTGGGTGCACATAACCCCAATATATTCTTTGAATTCCCAGTGAGACAATGGCACTATATACCAGTAGCAAAAATTGTGGGTGCACGTAACCCCAATATATTCTTTGAATTCCCAGTGAGACAATGGCACTATATACCAGTAGCAAAAATTGTGGGTGCACGTAACCCCAATATATTCTTTGAATTACCAGTCAGAAACTGGCACTATATACCAGTAGCAAAAATTGTGGGTGCACGTAACCCCAATATATTCTTTGAATTCCCAGTGAGACAATGGCACTATATACCAGTAGCAATAATTGTGGGTGCACGTAACCCCCATATATTCTTTGAATTCCCAGTGAGACAATGGCACTATATACCAGTAGCAAAAATTGTGGGTGCACATGACCCCAATATATTCTTTGAATTCCCAGTGAGACAATGGCACTATATACCAGTAGCAAAAATTGTGGGTGCACGTAACCCCAATATATTCTTTGAATTCTTAGTGAGACAATGGCACTATATACCAGTAGCAAAAATTGTGGGTGCACATAACCCCAATATATTCTTTGAATTCCCAGTGAGACAATGGCACTATATACCAGTAGCAAAAATTGTGGGTGCACGTAACCCCAATATATTCTTTGAATTCTTAGTGAGACAATGGCACTATATACCAGTAGCAAAAATTGTGGGTGCACGTAACCCCAATATATTCTTTGAATTCCCAGTGAGACAATGGCACTATATACCAGTAGCAAAAATTGTGGGTGCACGTTACCCCAATATATTCTTTGAATTACCAGTCAGAAACTGGCACTATATACCAGTAGCAAAAATTGTGGGTGCACATAACCCCAATATATTCTTTGAATTCCCAGTGAGACAATGGCACTATATACCAGTAGCAAAAATTGTGGGTGCACGTAACCCCCATATATTCTTTGAATTCCCAGTGAGACAATGGCACTTTATACCAGTAGCAAAAATTGTGGGTGCACAAGACCCCAATATATTCTTTGAATTCCCAGTGAGACAATGGCACTATATACCAGTAGCAAAAATTGTGGGTGCACGTAACCCCCATATATTCTTTGAATTCCCAGTAAGACAATGGCACTATATAGCAGTAGCAAAAATTGTGGGTGCACGTAATCCCAATATATTCTTTGAATTCCCAGTCAGACAATGGCACTATATACCAGTAGCAAAAATTGTGGGTGCACGTAACCCCTATATATTCTTTGAATTACCAGTCAGAAACTGGCACTATATAGCAGTAGCAAAAATTGTGGGTGCACATAACCCCAATATATTCTTTGAATTCCCAGTCAGACAATGGCACTATATACCAGTAGCAAAAATTGTGGGTGCACGTAACCCCCATATATTCTTTGAATTCCCAGTCAGACAATGGCACTATATACCAGTAGCAAAGATTGTGGGTGCACATAACCCCAATATATTCTTTGAATTCTTAGTGAGACAATGGCACTATATACCAGTAGCAAAAATTGTGGGTGCACGTAACCCCCATATATTCTTTGAATTCCCAGTGAGACAATGGCACTATATACCAGTAGCAAAAATTGTGGGTGCACGTAACCCCCATATATTCTTTGAATTCCCAGTCAGACAATGGCACTATATACCAGTAGCAAAAATTGTGGGTGCACATAACCCCAATATATTCTTTAAATTCTTAGTGAGACAATGGCACTATATACCAGTAGCAAAAATTGTGGGTGCACGTAACCCCCATATATTCTTTGAATTCCCAGTGAGACAATGGCACTATATACCAGTAGCAAAAATTGTGGGTGCACGTAACCCCAATATATTCTTTGAATTACCAGTCAAAAACTGGCACTATATAGCAGTAGCAAAAATTGTGGGTGCACATAACCCCAATATATTCTTTGAATTCCCAGTCAGACAATGGCACTATATACCAGTAGCAAAAATTGTGGGTGCACATAACCCCAATAAATTCTTCGAATTCCCAGTGAGACAATGGCACTATATACCAGTAGCAAAAATTGTGGGTGCACTTAACCCCAATATATTCTTTGAATTCCCAGTGAGACAATGGCACTATATACCAGTAGCAAAAATTGTGGGTGCACATAACCCCAATATATTCTTTGAATTCCCAGTCAGACAATGGCACTATATACCAGTAGCAAAAATTGTGGGTGCACGTAACCCCCATATATTCTTTGAATTCCCAGTGAGACAATGGCACTTTATACCAATAGCAAAAATTGTGGGTGCACATGACCCCAATATATTCTTTGAATTCCCAGTCAGACAATGGCACTATATACCAGTAGCAAAAATTGTGGGTGCACGTAACCCCCATATATTCTTTGAATTCCCAGTGAGACAATGGCACTATATACCAGTAGCAAAAATTGTGGGTGCACGTAACCCCAATATATTCTTTGAATTACCAGTCAGAAACTGGCACTATATGGCAGTAGCAAGAAATGAGGGTATTTATAACCCCAATATATTCTTTGAATTACCAGTCAGAAACTGGCACTATATGGCAGTAGCAAGAAATGAGGGTATTTGTAACCCCAATATATTCTTTGAATTCCCAGTCAGACAATGGCACTATATACCAGTAGCAAAAATTGTGGGTGCACGTAACCCCAATATATTCTTTGAATTCTTAGTGAGACAATGGCACTATATACCAGTAGCAAAAATTGTGGGTGCACGTAACCCCAATATATTCTTTGAATTCCCAGTGAGACAATGGCACTATATACCAGTAGCAAAAATTGTGGGTGCACGTTACCCCAATATATTCTTTGAATTACCAGTCAGAAACTGGCACTATATACCAGTAGCAAAAATTGTGGGTGCACGTAACCCCAATATATTCTTTGAATTCCCAGTGAGACAATGGCACTATATACCAGTAGCAAAAATTGTGGGTGCACGTAACCCCCATATATTCTTTGAATTCCCAGTGAGACAATGGCACTTTATACCAGTAGCAAAAATTGTGGGTGCACATGACCCCAATATATTCTTTGAATTCCCAGTGAGACAATGGCACTATATACCAGTAGCAAAAATTGTGGGTGCACGTAACCCCCATATATTCTTTGAATTCCCAGTAAGACAATGGCACTATATACCAGTAGCAAAAATTGTGGGTGCACGTAACCCCAATATATTCTTTGAATTACCAGTCAGAAACTGGCACTATATGGCAGTAGCAAGAAATGAGGGTATTTATAACCCCAATATATTCTTTGAATTACCAGTCAGAAACTGGCACTATATGGCAGTAGCAAGAAATGAGGGTATTTGTAACCCCAATATATTCTTTGAATTCCCAGTCAGACAATGGCACTATATACCAGTAGCAAAAATTGTGGGTGCACGTAACCCCAATATATTCTTTGAATTCTTAGTGAGACAATGGCACTATATACCAGTAGCAAAAATTGTGGGTGCACGTAACCCCAATATATTCTTTGAATTCCCAGTGAGACAATGGCACTATATACCAGTAGCAAAAATTGTGGGTGCACGTTACCCCAATATATTCTTTGAATTACCAGTCAGAAACTGGCACTATATACCAGTAGCAAAAATTGTGGGTGCACGTAACCCCAATATATTCTTTGAATTCCCAGTGAGACAATGGCACTATATACCAGTAGCAAAAATTGTGGGTGCACGTAACCCCCATATATTCTTTGAATTCCCAGTGAGACAATGGCACTTTATACCAGTAGCAAAAATTGTGGGTGCACATGACCCCAATATATTCTTTGAATTCCCAGTGAGACAATGGCACTATATACCAGTAGCAAAAATTGTGGGTGCACGTAACCCCCATATATTCTTTGAATTCCCAGTAAGACAATGGCACTATATAGCAGTAGCAAAAATTGTGGGTGCACGTAATCCCAATATATTCTTTGAATTCCCAGTCAGACAATGGCACTATATACCAGTAGCAAAAATTGTGGGTGCACGTAACCCCCATATATTCTTTGAATTCCCAGTCAGACAATGGCACTATATACCAGTAGAAAAAATTGTGGGTGCACATAACCCCAATATATTCTTTGAATTCTTAGTGAGACAATGGCACTATATACCAGTAGCAAAAATTGTGGGTGCACATGACCCCAATATATTCTTTGAATTCCCAGTCAGACAATGGCACTATATACCAGTAGCAAAAATTGTGGGTGCACGTAACCCCAATATATTCTTTGAATTCCCAGTCAGACAATGGCACTATATACCAGTAGCAAAAATTGTGGGTGCACGTAACCCCCATATATTCTTTGAATTCCCAGTCAGACAATGGCACTATATAGCAGTAGCAAAAATTGTGGGTGCACATAACCCCAATATATTCTTTGAATTCCCAGTCAGACAATGGCACTATATACCAGTAGCAAAAATTGTGGGTGCACATAACCCCAATAAATTCTTCGAATTCCCAGTGAGACAATGGCACTATATACCAGTAGCAAAAATTGTGGGTGCACGTAACCCCAATATATTCTTTGAATTCCCAGTGAGACAATGGCACTATATACCAGTAGCAAAAATTGTGGGTGCACATAACCCCAATATATTCTTTGAATTCCCAGTCAGACAATGGCTCTATATACCAGTAGAAAAAATTGTGGGTGCACATAACTCCAATATATTCTTTGAATTCCCAGTGAGACAATGGCACTATATACCAGTAGCAAAAATTGTAGGTGCACGTAACCCCCATATATTCTTTGAATTCCCAGTCAGACAATGGCACTATATACCAGTAGCAAAAATTGTGGGTGCACATAACCCCAATATATTCTTTGAATTCCCAGTGAGACAATGGCACTATATACCAGTAGCAAAAATTGTGGGTGCACGTAACCCCAATATATTCTTTGAATTCCCAGTGAGACAATGGCACTATATACCAGTAGCAAAAATTGTGGGTGCACGTAACCCCAATATATTCTTTGAATTACCAGTCAGAAACTGGCACTATATACCAGTAGCAAAAATTGTGGGTGCACGTAACCCCAATATATTCTTTGAATTCCCAGTGAGACAATGGCACTATATACCAGTAGCAATAATTGTGGGTGCACGTAACCCCCATATATTCTTTGAATTCCCAGTGAGACAATGGCACTATATACCAGTAGCAAAAATTGTGGGTGCACATGACCCCAATATATTCTTTGAATTCCCAGTGAGACAATGGCACTATATACCAGTAGCAAAAATTGTGGGTGCACGTAACCCCAATATATTCTTTGAATTCTTAGTGAGACAATGGCACTATATACCAGTAGCAAAAATTGTGGGTGCACATAACCCCAATATATTCTTTGAATTCCCAGTGAGACAATGGCACTATATACCAGTAGCAAAAATTGTGGGTGCACGTAACCCCAATATATTCTTTGAATTCTTAGTGAGACAATGGCACTATATACCAGTAGCAAAAATTGTGGGTGCACGTAACCCCAATATATTCTTTGAATTCCCAGTGAGACAATGGCACTATATACCAGTAGCAAAAATTGTGGGTGCACGTTACCCCAATATATTCTTTGAATTACCAGTCAGAAACTGGCACTATATACCAGTAGCAAAAATTGTGGGTGCACATAACCCCAATATATTCTTTGAATTCCCAGTGAGACAATGGCACTATATACCAGTAGCAAAAATTGTGGGTGCACGTAACCCCCATATATTCTTTGAATTCCCAGTGAGACAATGGCACTTTATACCAGTAGCAAAAATTGTGGGTGCACAAGACCCCAATATATTCTTTGAATTCCCAGTGAGACAATGGCACTATATACCAGTAGCAAAAATTGTGGGTGCACGTAACCCCCATATATTCTTTGAATTCCCAGTAAGACAATGGCACTATATAGCAGTAGCAAAAATTGTGGGTGCACGTAATCCCAATATATTCTTTGAATTCCCAGTCAGACAATGGCACTATATACCAGTAGCAAAAATTGTGGGTGCACGTAACCCCTATATATTCTTTGAATTACCAGTCAGAAACTGGCACTATATAGCAGTAGCAAAAATTGTGGGTGCACATAACCCCAATATATTCTTTGAATTCCCAGTCAGACAATGGCACTATATACCAGTAGCAAAAATTGTGGGTGCACGTAACCCCCATATATTCTTTGAATTCCCAGTCAGACAATGGCACTATACCAGTAGCAAAAATTGTGGGTGCACATAACCCCAATATATTCTTTGAATTCTTAGTGAGACAATGGCACTATATACCAGTAGCAAAAATTGTGGGTGCACGTAACCCCCATATATTCTTTGAATTCCCAGTGAGACAATGGCACTATATACCAGTAGCAAAAATTGTGGGTGCACGTAACCCCCCATATATTCTTTGAATTCCCAGTCAGACAATGGCACTATATACCAGTAGCAAAAATTGTGGGTGCACATAACCCCAATATATTCTTTAAATTCTTAGTGAGACAATGGCACTATATACCAGTAGCAAAAATTGTGGGTGCACGTAACCCCCATATATTCTTTGATTCCCAGTGAGACAATGGCACTATATACCAGTAGCAAAAATTGTGGGTGCACGTAACCCCAATATATTCTTTGAATTACCAGTCAAAAACTGGCACTATATAGCAGTAGCAAAAATTGTGGGTGCACATAACCCCAATATATTCTTTGAATTCCCAGTCAGACAATGGCACTATATACCAGTAGCAAAAATTGTGGGTGCACATAACCCCAATAAATTCTTCGAATTCCCAGTGAGACAATGGCACTATATACCAGTAGCAAAAATTGTGGGTGCACTTAACCCCAATATATTCTTTGAATTCCCAGTGAGACAATGGCACTATATACCAGTAGCAAAAATTGTGGGTGCACATAACCCCAATATATTCTTTGAATTCCCAGTCAGACAATGGCACTATATACCAGTAGCAAAAATTGTGGGTGCACGTAACCCCCATATATTCTTTGAATTCCCAGTGAGACAATGGCACTTTATACCAATAGCAAAAATTGTGGGTGCACATGACCCCAATATATTCTTTGAATTCCCAGTCAGACAATGGCACTATATACCAGTAGCAAAAATTGTGGGTGCACGTAACCCCAATATATTCTTTGAAATCTTAGTGAGACAATGGCACTATATACCAGTAGCAAAAATTGTGGGTGCACGTAACCCCAATATATTCTTTGAATTACCAGTCAGAAACTGGCACTATATAACAGTAGCAAAAATTGTGGGTGCACATAACCCCAATATATTCTTTGAATTCCCAGTGAGACAATGGCACTATATACCAGTAGTAAAAATTGTGGGTGCACATAACCCCAATATATTCTTTGAATTCCCAGTCAGACAATGGCACTATATACCAGTAGCAAAAATTGTGGGTGCACGTAACCCCCATATATTCTTTGAATTCCCAGTGAGACAATGGCACTATATACCAGTAGCAAAAATTGTGGGTGCACGTAACCCCAATATATTCTTTGAATTACCAGTCAGAAACTGGCACTATATGGCAGTAGCAAGAAATGAGGGTATTTATAACCCCAATATATTCTTTGAATTACCAGTCAGAAACTGGCACTATATGGCAGTAGCAAGAAATGAGGGTATTTGTAACCCCAATATATTCTTTGAATTCCCAGTCAGACAATGGCACTATATACCAGTAGCAAAAATTGTGGGTGCACGTAACCCCAATATATTCTTTGAATTCTTAGTGAGACAATGGCACTATATACCAGTAGCAAAAATTGTGGGTGCACGTAACCCCAATATATTCTTTGAATTCCCAGTGAGACAATGGCACTATATACCAGTAGCAAAAATTGTGGGTGCACGTTACCCCAATATATTCTTTGAATTACCAGTCAGAAACTGGCACTATATACCAGTAGCAAAAATTGTGGGTGCACGTAACCCCAATATATTCTTTGAATTCCCAGTGAGACAATGGCACTATATACCAGTAGCAAAAATTGTGGGTGCACGTAACCCCCATATATTCTTTGAATTCCCAGTGAGACAATGGCACTTTATACCAGTAGCAAAAATTGTGGGTGCACATGACCCCAATATATTCTTTGAATTCCCAGTGAGACAATGGCACTATATACCAGTAGCAAAAATTGTGGGTGCACGTAACCCCCATATATTCTTTGAATTCCCAGTAAGACAATGGCACTATATAGCAGTAGCAAAAATTGTGGGTGCACGTAATCCCAATATATTCTTTGAATTCCCAGTCAGACAATGGCACTATATACCAGTAGCAAAAATTGTGGGTGCACGTAACCCCCATATATTCTTTGAATTCCCAGTGAGACAATGGCACTATATACCAGTAGCAAAAATTGTGGGTGCACGTAACCCCAATATATTCTTTGAATTACCAGTCAGAAACTGGCACTATATGGCAGTAGCAAGAAATGAGGGTATTTATAACCCCAATATATTCTTTGAATTACCAGTCAGAAACTGGCACTATATGGCAGTAGCAAGAAATGAGGGTATTTGTAACCCCAATATATTCTTTGAATTCCCAGTCAGACAATGGCACTATATACCAGTAGCAAAAATTGTGGGTGCACGTAACCCCAATATATTCTTTGAATTCTTAGTGAGACAATGGCACTATATACCAGTAGCAAAAATTGTGGGTGCACGTAACCCCAATATATTCTTTGAATTCCCAGTGAGACAATGGCACTATATACCAGTAGCAAAAATTGTGGGTGCACGTTACCCCAATATATTCTTTGAATTACCAGTCAGAAACTGGCACTATATACCAGTAGCAAAAATTGTGGGTGCACGTAACCCCAATATATTCTTTGAATTCCCAGTGAGACAATGGCACTATATACCAGTAGCAAAAATTGTGGGTGCACGTAACCCCCATATATTCTTTGAATTCCCAGTGAGACAATGGCACTTTATACCAGTAGCAAAAATTGTGGGTGCACATGACCCCAATATATTCTTTGAATTCCCAGTGAGACAATGGCACTATATACCAGTAGCAAAAATTGTGGGTGCACGTAACCCCCATATATTCTTTGAATTCCCAGTAAGACAATGGCACTATATAGCAGTAGCAAAAATTGTGGGTGCACGTAATCCCAATATATTCTTTGAATTCCCAGTCAGACAATGGCACTATATACCAGTAGCAAAAATTGTGGGTGCACGTAACCCCCATATATTCTTTGAATTCCCAGTCAGACAATGGCACTATATACCAGTAGAAAAAATTGTGGGTGCACATAACCCCAATATATTCTTTGAATTCTTAGTGAGACAATGGCACTATATACCAGTAGCAAAAATTGTGGGTGCACATGACCCCAATATATTCTTTGAATTCCCAGTCAGACAATGGCACTATATACCAGTAGCAAAAATTGTGGGTGCACGTAACCCCAATATATTCTTTGAATTCCCAGTGAGACAATGGCACTATATACCAGTAGCAAAAATTGTGGGTGCACGTAACCCCCATATATTCTTTGAATTCCCAGTCAGACAATGGCACTATATACCAGTAGCAATTGTGGGTGCAAATAACCCCAATATATTCTTTGAATTCCCAGTGAGACAATGGCACTATATACCAGTAGCAAAAATTGTGGGTGCACGTAACCCCCAATATATTCTTTGAATTCTTAGTGAGACAATGGCACTATATACCAGTAGCAAAAATTGTGGGTGCACATAACCCCAATATATTCTTTGAATTCGCAGTGAGACAATGGCACTATATACCAGTAGCAAAAATTGTGGGTGCACGTAACCCCAACATATTCTTTGAATTCTTAGTGAGACAATGGCACTATATACCAGTAGCAAAAATTGTGGGTGCACGTAACCCCAATATATTCTTTGAATTCCCAGTGAGACAATGGCACTATATACCAGTAGCAATAATTGTGGGTGCACGTAACCCCCATATATTCTTTGAATTCCCAGTGAGACAATGGCACTATATACCAGTAGCAAAAATTGTGGGTGCACATAACCCCCATATATTCTTTGAATTCCCAGTCAGACAATGGCACTATATACCAGTAGCAAAAATTGTGGGTGCACGTAACCCCCATATATTCTTTAAATTCCCAGTGAGACAATGGCACTATATACCAGTAGCAAAAATTGTGGGTGCACATAACCCCAATATATTCTTTGAATTCCCAGTGAGACAATGGCACTATATACCAGTAGTAAAAATTGTGGGTGCACATAACCCCAATATATTCTTTGAATTCCCAGTCAGACAATGGCACTATATACCAGTAGCAAAAATTGTGGGTGCATCGTAACCCCCATATATTCTTTGAATTCCCAGTGAGACAATGGCACTATATACCAGTAGCAAAAATTGTGGGTGCACGTAACCCCAATATATTCTTTGAATTACCAGTCAGAAACTGGCACTATATACCAGTAGCAAAAATTGTGGGTGCACGTAACCCCAATATATTCTTTGAATTCCCAGTGAGACAATGGCACTATATACCAGTAGCAATAATTGTGGGTGCACGTAACCCCCATATATTCTTTGAATTCCCAGTGAGACAATGGCACTATATACCAGTAGCAAAAATTGTGGGTGCACATAACTTCAATATATTCTTTGAATTCCCAGTGAGACAATGGCACTATATACCAGTAGCAAAAATTGTGGGTGCACGTAACCCCAATATATTCTTTGAATTCTTAGTGAGACAATGGCACTATATACCAGTAGCAAAAAATGTGGGTGCACGTAACCCCCATATATTCTTTGAATTCCCAGTGAGACAATGGCACTATATACCAGTAGCAAAAATTGTGGGTGCACGTAACCCCAATATATTCTTTGATTTCCCAGTGAGACAATGGCACTATATACCAGTAGCAAAAATTGTGGGTGCACGTAACCCCAATATATTCTTTGAATTCCCAGTGAGACAATGGCACTATATACCAGT
The DNA here is from genome assembly GCF_031893055.1 of Leptodactylus fuscus. Taxonomy (NCBI): domain Eukaryota; kingdom Metazoa; phylum Chordata; class Amphibia; order Anura; family Leptodactylidae; genus Leptodactylus; species Leptodactylus fuscus. The sequence continues at coordinate 36,045 of NW_027440229.1, read as the reverse complement.
AGCAAAAATTGTGGGTGCACATAACCCCAATATATTCTTTGAATTCCCAGTCAGACAATGGCACTATATACCAGTAGCAAAAATTGTGGGTGCACGTAACCCCCATATATTCTTTGAATTCCCAGTGAGACAATGGCACTATATACCAGTAGCAAAAATTGTGGGTGCAAATAACCCCAATATATTCTTTGAATTCCCAGTGAGACAATGGCACTATATACCAGTAGTAAAAATTGTGGGTGCACATAACCCCAATATATTCTTTGAATTCCCAGTCAGACAATGGCACTATATACCAGTAGCAAAAATTGTGGGTGCACATGACCCCAATATATTCTTTGAATTCCCAGTGAGACAATGGCACTATATACCAGGAGCAAAAATTGTGGGTGCACATAACCCCAATATATTCTTTGAATTCCCAGTCAGACAATGGCACTATATACCAGTAGCAAAAATTGTGGGTGCACATAACCCCAATAAATTCTTCGAATTCCCAGTGAGACAATGGCACTATATACCAGTAGCAAAAATTGTGGGTGCACTTAACCCCAATATATTCTTTGAATTCCCAGTGAGACAATGGCACTATATACCAGTAGCAAAAATTGTGGGTGCACATAACCCCAATATATTCTTTGAATTCCCAGTCAGACAATGGCACTATATACCAGTAGCAAAAATTGTGGGTGCACGTAACCCCCATATATTCTTTGAATTCCCAGTGAGACAATGGCACTTTATACCAATAGCAAAAATTGTGGGTGCACATGACCCCAATATATTCTTTGAATTCCCAGTCAGACAATGGCACTATATACCAGTAGCAAAAATTGTGGGTGCACGTAACCCCAATATATTCTTTGAATTACCAGTCAGAAACTGGCACTATATAACAGTAGCAAAAATTGTGGGTGCACATAACCCCAATATATTCTTTGAATTCCCAGTGAGACAATGGCACTATATACCAGTAGTAAAAATTGTGGGTGCACATAACCCCAATATATTCTTTGAATTCCCAGTCAGACAATGGCACTATATACCAGTAGCAAAAATTGTGGGTGCACGTAACCCCCATATATTCTTTGAATTCCCAGTGAGACAATGGCACTATATACCAGTAGCAAAAATTGTGGGTGCACGTAACCCCAATATATTCTTTGAATTACCAGTCAGAAACTGGCACTATATGGCAGTAGCAAGAAATGAGGGTATTTATAACCCCAATATATTCTTTGAATTACCAGTCAGAAACTGGCACTATATGGCAGTAGCAAGAAATGAGGGTATTTGTAACCCCAATATATTCTTTGAATTCCCAGTCAGACAATGGCACTATATACCAGTAGCAAAAATTGTGGGTGCACGTAACCCCAATATATTCTTTGAATTCTTAGTGAGACAATGGCACTATATACCAGTAGCAAAAATTGTGGGTGCACGTTACCCCAATATATTCTTTGAATTACCAGTCAGAAACTGGCACTATATACCAGTAGCAAAAATTGTGGGTGCACGTAACCCCAATATATTCTTTGAATTCCCAGTGAGACAATGGCACTATATACCAGTAGCAAAAATTGTGGGTGCACGTAACCCCCATATATTCTTTGAATTCCCAGTGAGACAATGGCACTTTATACCAGTAGCAAAAATTGTGGGTGCACATGACCCCAATATATTCTTTGAATTCCCAGTGAGACAATGGCACTATATACCAGTAGCAAAAATTGTGGGTGCACGTAACCCCAATATATTCTTTGAATTCTTAGTGAGACAATGGCACTATATACCAGTAGCAAAAATTGTGGGTGCACATGACCCCAATATATTCTTTGAATTCCCAGTCAGACAATGGCACTATATACCAGTAGCAAAAATTGTGGGTGCACGTAACCCCAATATATTCTTTGAATTCCCAGTGAGACAATGGCACTATATACCAGTAGCAAAAATTGTGGGTGCACGTAACCCCCATATATTCTTTGAATTCCCAGTCAGACAATGGCACTATATACCAGTAGCAAAAATTGTGGGTGCACATAACCCCAATATATTCTTTGAATTCTTAGTGAGACAATGGCACTATATACCAGTAGCAAAACTGTGGGTGCACGTAACCCCCATATATTCTTTGAATTCCCAGTGAGACAATGGCACTATATACCAGTAGCAAAAATTGTGGGTGCACGTAACCCCAATATATTCTTTGAATTACCAGTCAGAAACTGGCACTATATAGCAGTAGCAAAAATTGTGGGTGCACATAACCCCAATATATTCTTTGAATTCCCAGTCAGACAATGGCACTATATACCAGTAGCAAAAAATTGTGGGTGCACATAACCCCAATAAATTCTTCGAATTCCCAGTGAGACAATGGCACTATATACCAGTAGCAAAAATTGTGGGTGCACGTAACCCCAATATATTCTTTGAATTCCCAGTGAGACAATGGCACTATATACCAGTAGCAAAAATTGTGGGTGCACATAACCCCAATATATTCTTTGAATTCCCAGTCAGACAATGGCTCTATATACCAGTAGAAAAAATTGTGGGTGCACATAACTCCAATATATTCTTTGAATTCCCAGTGAGACAATGGCACTATATACCAGTAGCAAAAATTGTAGGTGCACGTAACCCCCATATATTCTTTGAATTCCCAGTCAGACAATGGCACTATATACCAGTAGCAAAAATTGTGGGTGCACATAACCCCAATATATTCTTTGAATTCCCATAGTAGCAAAAATTGTGGGTGCACGTAACCCCCAATATATTCTTTGAATTCCCAGTGAGACAATGGCACTATATACCAGTAGCAAAAAATTGTGGGTGCACGTAACCCCAATATATTCTTTGAATTACCAGTCAGAAACTGGCACTATATACCAGTAGCAAAAATTGTGGGTGCACGTAACCCAATATATTCTTTGAATTCCCAGTGAGGACAATGGCACTATATACCAGTAGCAATAATTGTGGGTGCACGTAACCCCCATATATTCTTTGAATTCCCAGTGAGACAATGGCACTATATACCAGTAGCAAAAATTGTGGGTGCACATAACTTCAATATATTCTTTGAATTCCCAGTGAGACAATGGCACTATATACCAGTAGCAAAAATTGTGGGTGCACGTAACCCCAATATATTCTTTGAATTCTTAGTGAGACAATGGCACTATATACCAGTAGCAAAAAATGTGGGTGCACGTAACCCCCATATATTCTTTGAATTCCCAGTGAGACAATGGCACTATATACCAGTAGCAAAAATTGAGGGTGCACGTAACCCCAATATATTCTTTGATTTCCCAGTGAGACAATGGCACTATATACCAGTAGCAAAAATTGTGGGTGCACGTAACCCCAATATATTCTTTGAATTCCCAGTGAGACAATGGCACTATATACCAGTAGCAAAAATTGTGGGTGCACATAACCCCAATATATTCTTTGAATTCCCAGTCAGACAATGGCACTATATACCAGTAGCAAAAATTGTGGGTGCACGTAACCCCCATATATTCTTTGAATTCCCAGTGAGACAATGGCACTATATACCAGTAGCAAAAATTGTGGGTGCAAATAACCCCAATATATTCTTTGAATTCCCAGTGAGACAATGGCACTATATACCAGTAGTAAAAATTGTGGGTGCACATAACCCCAATATATTCTTTGAATTCCCAGTCAGACAATGGCACTATATACCAGTAGCAAAAATTGTGGGTGCACATGAACCCCAATATAATTCTTTGAATTCCCAGTGAGACAATGGCACTATATACCAGTAGCAAAAAATTGTGGGTGCACATAACCCCCAATATATTCTTTGAATTCCCAGTCAGACAATGGCACTATATACCAGTAGCAAAAATTGTGGGTGCACATAACCCCAATAAATTCTTCGAATTCCCAGTGAGACAATGGCACTATATACCAGTAGCAAAAATTGTGGGTGCACTTAACCCCAATATATTCTTTGAATTCCCAGTGAGACAATGGCACTATATACCAGTAGCAAAAATTGTGGGTGCACATAACCCCAATATATTCTTTGAATTCCCAGTCAGACAATGGCACTATATACCAGTAGCAAAAATTGTGGGTGCACGTAACCCCCATATATTCTTTGAATTCCCAGTGAGACAATGGCACTTTATACCAAGAGCAAAAATTGTGGGTGCACATGACCCCAATATATTCTTTGAATTCCCAGTCAGACAATGGCACTATATACCAGTAGCAAAAATTGTGGGTGCACGTAACCCCCATATATTCTTTGAATTCCCAGTGAGACAATGGCACTATATACCAGTAGCAAAAATTGTGGGTGCACGTAACCCCAATATATTCTTTGAATTACCAGTCAGAAACTGGCACTATATGGCAGTAGCAAGAAATGAGGGTATTTATAACCCCAATATATTCTTTGAATTACCAGTCAGAAACTGGCACTATATGGCAGTAGCAAGAAATGAGGGTATTTGTAACCCCAATATATTCTTTGAATTCCCAGTCAGACAATGGCACTATATACCAGTAGCAAAAATTGTGGGTGCACGTAACCCCAATATATTCTTTGAATTCTTAGTGAGACAATGGCACTATATACCAGTAGCAAAAATTGTGGGTGCACGTAACCCCAATATATTCTTTGAATTCCCAGTGAGACAATGGCACTATATACCAGTAGCAAAAATTGTGGGTGCACGTTACCCCAATATATTCTTTGAATTACCAGTCAGAAACTGGCACTATATACCAGTAGCAAAAATTGTGGGTGCACGTAACCCCAATATATTCTTTGAATTCCCAGTGAGACAATGGCACTATATACCAGTAGCAAAAATTGTGGGTGCACGTAACCCCCATATATTCTTTGAATTCCCAGTGAGACAATGGCACTTTATACCCAGTAGCAAAAATTGTGGGTGCACATGACCCCAATATATTCTTTGAATTCCCAGTGAGACAATGGCACTATATACCAGTAGCAAAAATTGTGGGTGCACGTAACCCCCAATATATTCTTTGAATTCCCAGTAAGACAATGGCACTATATAGCAGTAGCAAAAATTGTGGGTGCACGTAATCCCAATATATTCTTTGAATTCCCAGTCAGACAATGGCACTATATACCAGTAGCAAAAATTGTGGGTGCACGTAACCCCCCATATATTCTTTGAATTCCCAGTCAGACAATGGCACTATATACCAGTAGAAAAAATTGTGGGTGCACATAACCCCAATATATTCTTTGAATTCTTAGTGAGACAATGGCACTATATACCAGTAGCAAAAATTGTGGGTGCACATGACCCCAATATATTCTTTGAATTCCCAGTCAGACAATGGCACTATATACCAGTAGCAAAAAATTGTGGGTGCACGTAAACCCCAATATATTCTTTGAATTCCCAGTGAGACCAATGGCACTATATACCAGTAGCAAAAATTGTGGGTGCACGTAACCCCCATATATTCTTTGAATTCCCAGTCAGGACAATGGCACTATATACCAGTAGCAAAAATTGTGGGTGCACATAACCCCAATATATTCTTTGAATTCTTAGTGAGACAATGGCACTATATACCAGTAGCAAAACTGTGGGTGCACGTAACCCCCATATATTCTTTGAATTCCCAGTGAGACAATGGCACTATATACCAGTAGCAAAAATTGTGGGTGCACGTAACCCCAATATATTCTTTGAATTACCAGTCAGAAACTGGCACTATATAGCAGTAGCAAAAATTGTGGGTGCACATAACCCCAATATATTCTTTGAATTCCCAGTCAGACAATGGCACTATATACCAGTAGCAAAAATTGTGGGTGCACATAACCCCAATAAATTCTTCGAATTCCCAGTGAGACAATGGCACTATATACCAGTAGCAAAAATTGTGGGTGCACGTAACCCCAATATATTCTTTTGAATTCCCAGTGAGACAATGGCACTATATACCAGTAGCAAAAATTGTAGGTGCACGTAACCCCCATATATTCTTTGAATTCCCAGTCAGACAATGGCACTATATACCAGTAGCAAAAATTGTGGGTGCACATGAACCCCAATATATTCTTTGAATTCCCAGTGAGACAATGGCACTATATACCAGTAGCAAAAATTGTGGGTGCACGTAACCCCAATATATTCTTTGAATTCCCAGTGAGACAATGGCACTATATACCAGTAGCAAAAATTGTGGGTGCACGTAACCCCAATATATTCTTTGAATTACCAGTCAGAAACTGGCACTATATACCAGTAGCAAAAATTTTGGGTGCACGTAACCCCAATATATTCTTTGAATTCCCAGTGAGACAATGGCACTATATACCAGTAGCAAAAATTGTGGGTGCACGTAACCCCAATATATTCTTTGAATTACCAGTCAGAAACTGGCACTATATACCAGTAGCAAAAATTGTGGGTGCACGTAACCCCAATATATTCTTTGAATTCCCAGTGAGGACAATGGCACTATATACCAGTAGCAATAATTGTGGGTGCACGTAACCCCCATATATTCTTTGAATTCCCAATGAGACAATGGCACTATATACCAGTAGCAAAAATTGTGGGTGCACGTAACCCCAATATATTCTTTGAATTCTTAGTGAGACAATGGCACTATATACCAGTAGCAAAAAATGTGGGTGCACGTAACCCCCATATATTCTTTGAATTCCCAGTGAGACAATGGCACTATATACCAGTAGCAAAAATTGTGGGTGCAACGTAACCCCAATATATTCTTTGATTTCCCAGTGAGACAATGGCACTATATACCAGTAGCAAAAATTGTGGGTGCACGTAACCCCAATATATTCTTTGTATTACCAGTCAGAAACTGGCACTATATACCAGTAGCAAAAATTGTGGGTGCACGTAACCCCCATATATTCTTTGAATTCCCAGTGAGACAATGGCACTATATACCAGTAGCAAAAATTGTGGTTGCCACATAACCCCAATATATTCTTTGAATTCCCAGTCAGACAATGGCACTATATACCAGTAGCAAAAATTGTGGGTGCACGTAACCCCCATATATTCTTTGAATTCCCAGTGAGACAATGGCACTATATACCAGTAGCAAAAATTGTGGGTGCAAATAACCCCAATATATTCTTTGAATTCCCAGTGAGACAATGGCACTATATACCAGTAGCAAAAATTGTGGGTGCACGTAACCCCAATATATTCTTTGAATTCTTAGTGAGACAATGGCACTATTATACCAGTAGCAAAAATTGTGGGTGCACATAACCCCAATATATTCTTTGAATTCCCAGTGAGACAATGGCACTATATACCAGTAGCAAAAATTGTGGGTGCACGTAACCCCAACATATTCTTTGAATTCTTAGTGAGACAATGGCACTATATACCAGTAGCAAAAATTGTGGGTGCACGTAACCCCAATATATTCTTTGAATTCCAGTGAGACAATGGCACTATATACCAGTAGCAATAATTGTGGGTGCACGTAACCCCCATATATTCTTTGAATTCCCAGTGAGACAATGGCACTATATACCAGTAGCAAAATTGTGGGTGCACATAACCCCAATATATTCTTTGAATTCCCAGTCAGACAATGGCACTATATACCAGTAGCAAAAATTGTGGGTGCACGTAACCCCCATATATTCTTTAAATTCCCAGTGAGACAATGGCACTATATACCAGTAGCAAAAATTGTGGGTGCACATAACCCCAATATATTCTTTGAATTCCCAGTGAGACAATGGCACTATATACCAGTAGTAAAAATTGTGGGTGCACATAACCCCAATATATTCTTTGAATTCCCAGTCAGACAATGGCACTATATACCAGTAGCAAAAATTGTGGGTGCACGTAACCCCCATATATTCTTTGAATTCCCAGTGAGACAATGGCACTATATACCAGTAGCAAAAATTGTGGGTGCACGTAACCCCAATATATTCTTTGAATTACCAGTCAGAAACTGGCACTATATGGCAGTAGCAAGAAATGAGGGTATTTATAACCCCAATATATTCTTTGAATTACCAGTCAGAAACTGGCACTATATGGCAGTAGCAAGAAATGAGGGTATTTGTAACCCCAATATATTCTTTGAATTCCCAGTCAGACAATGGCACTATATACCAGTAGCAAAAATTGTGGGTGCACATGACCCCAATATATTCTTTGAATTCCCAGTGAGACAATGGCACTATATACCAGTAGCAAAAATTGTGGGTGCACGTAACCCCAATATATTCTTTGAATTCTTAGTGAGACAATGGCACTATATACCAGTAGCAAAAATTGTGGGTGCACATAACCCCAATATATTCTTTGAATTCCCAGTGAGACAATGGCACTATATACCAGTAGCAAAAATTGTGGGTGCACGTAACCCCAATATATTCTTTGAATTCCCAGTCAGACAATGGCACTATATACCAGTAGCAAAAATTGTGGGTGCACGTAACCCCCATATATTCTTTGAATTCCCAGTCAGACAATGGCACTATATACCAGTAGCAAAAATTGTGGGTGCACGTAACCCCAATATATTCTTTGAATTACCAGTCAGAAACTGGCACTATATACCAGTAGCAAAAATTGTGGGTGCACGTAACCCCAATATATTCTTTGAATTCCCAGTCAGACAATGGCACTATATACCAGTAGCAAAAATTGTGGGTGCACGTAACCCCCATATATTCTTTGAATTCCCAGTGAGACAATGGCACTTTATACCAATAGCAAAAATTGTGGGTGCACATGACCCCAATATATTCTTTGAATTCCCAGTGAGACAATGGCACTATATACCAGTAGCAAAAATTGTGGGTGCACGTAACCCCAATATATTCTTTGAATTCTTAGTGAGACAATGGCACTATATACCAGTAGCAAAAATTGTGGGTGCACATAACCCCAATATATTCTTTGAATTCCCAGTGAGACAATGGCACTATATACCAGTAGCAAAAATTGTGGGTGCACGTAACCCCAATATATTCTTTGAATTCTTAGTGAGACAATGGCACTATATACCAGTAGCAAAAATTGTGGGTGCACGTAACCCCAATATATTCTTTGAATTCCCAGTGAGACAATGGCACTATATACCAGTAGCAAAAATTGTGGGTGCACGTTACCCCAATATATTCTTTGAATTACCAGTCAGAAACTGGCACTATATACCAGTAGCAAAAATTGTGGGTGCACATAACCCCAATATATTCTTTGAATTCCCAGTGAGACAATGGCACTATATACCAGTAGCAAAAATTGTGGGTGCACGTAACCCCCATATATTCTTTGAATTCCCAGTGAGACAATGGCACTTTATACCAGTAGCAAAAATTGTGGGTGCACATGACCCCAATATATTCTTTGAATTCCCAGTGAGACAATGGCACTATATACCAGTAGCAAAAATTGTGGGTGCACGTAACCCCCATATATTCTTTGAATTCCCAGTAAGACAATGGCACTATATAGCAGTAGCAAAAATTGTGGGTGCACATAACCCCAATATATTCTTTGAATTACCAGTCAGAAACTGGCACTATATAGCAGTAGCAAAAATTGTGGGTGCACATAACCCCAATATATTCTTTGAATTCCCAGTCAGACAATGGCACTATATACCAGTAGCGAAAATTGTGGGTGCACGTAACCCCCATATATTCTTTGAATTCCCAGTCAGACAATGGCACTATATACCAGTAGCAAAAATTGTGGGTGCACATAACCCCAATATATTCTTTGAATTCTTAGTGAGACAATGGCACTATATACCAGTAGCAAAAATTGTGGGTGCACGTAACCCCCATATATTCTTTGAATTCCCAGTGAGACAATGGCACTATATACCAGTAGCAAAAATTGTGGGTGCACGTAACCCCCATATATTCTTTGAATTCCCAGTCAGACAATGGCACTATATACCAGTAGCAAAAATTGTGGGTGCACATAACCCCAATATATTCTTTAAATTCTTAGTGAGACAATGGCACTATATACCAGTAGCAAAAATTGTGGGTGCACGTAACCCCCATATATTCTTTGAATTCCCAGTGAGACAATGGCACTATATACCAGTAGCAAAAATTGTGGGTGCACGTAACCCCAATATATTCTTTGAATTACCAGTCAGAAACTGGCACTATATAGCAGTAGCAAAAATTGTGGGTGCACATAACCCCAATATATTCTTTGAATTCCCAGTCAGACAATGGCACTATATACCAGTAGCAAAAATTGTGGGTGCACATAACCCCAATAAATTCTTCGAATTCCCAGTGAGACAATGGCACTATATACCAGTAGCAAAAATTGTGGGTGCACTTAACCCCAATATATTCTTTGAATTCCCAGTGAGACAATGGCACTATATACCAGTAGCAAAAATTGTGGGTGCACATAACCCCAATATATTCTTTGAATTCCCAGTCAGACAATGGCACTATATACCAGTAGCAAAAATTGTGGGTGCACGTAACCCCCATATATTCTTTGAATTCCCAGTGAGACAATGGCACTTTATACCAATAGCAAAAATTGTGGGTGCACATGACCCCAATATATTCTTTGAATTCCCAGTCAGACAATGGCACTATATACCAGTAGCAAAAATTGTGGGTGCATGTAACCCCAATATATTCTTTGAAATCTTAGTGAGACAATGGCACTATATACCAGTAGCAAAAATTGTGGGTGCACATAACCCCAATATATTCTTTGAATTCCAAGTGAGACAATGGCACTATATACCAGTAGCAAAAATTCTGGGTGCACGTAACCCTCATATATTCTTTGAATTCCCAGTGAGACAATGGCACTTTATACCAATAGCAAAAATTGTGGGTGCACATGACCCCAATATATTCTTTGAATTCCCAGTGAGACAATGGCACTATATACCAGTAGCAAAAATTGTGGGTGCACGTAACCCCAATATATTCTTTGAATTCCCAGTGAGACAATGGCACTATATACCAGTAGCAAAAATTGTGGGTGCACGTAACCCCCATATATTCTTTGAATTCCCAGTCAGACAATGGCACTATATACCAGTAGCAAAAATTGTGGGTGCACATAACCCCAATATATTCTTTGAATTCTTAGTGAGACAATGGCACTATATACCAGTAGCAAAAATTGTGGGTGCACGTAACCCCAATATATTCTTTGAATTCCCAGTGAGACAATGGCACTATATACCAGTAGCAAAAATTGTGGGTGCACATAACCCCAATATATTCTTTGAATTCCCAATCAGACAATGGCACTATAAACCAGTAGCAAAAATTGTGGGTGCACATAACTCCAATATATTCTTTGAATTCCCAGTGAGACAATGGCACTATATACCAGTAGCAAAAATTGTAGGTGCACGTAACCCCCATATATTCTTTGAATTCCCAGTCAGACAATGGCACTATATACCAATAGCAAAAATTGTGGGTGCACATAACCCCAATATATTCTTTGAATTCCCAGTGAGACAATGGCACTATATACCAGTAGCAAAAATTGTGGGTGCACGTAACCCCAATATATTCTTTGAATTCCCAGTGAGACAATGGCACTATATAGCAGTAGCAAAAATTGTGGGTGCACGTAACCCCAATATATTCTTTGAATTACCAGTCAGAAACTGGCACTATATACCAGTAGCAAAAATTGTGGGTGCACGTAACCCCAATATATTCTTTGAATTCTCAGTGAGACAATGGCACTATATACCAGTAGCAATAATTGTGGGTGCACGTAACCCCCATATATTCTTTGAATTCCCAGTGAGACAATGGCACTATATACCAGTAGCAAAAATTGTGGGTGCACATAACTTCAATATATTCTTTGAATTCCCAGTGAGACAATGGCACTATATACCAGTAGCAAAAATTGTGGGTGCACGTAACCCCCATATATTCTTGGAATTCCCAGTGAGACAATGGCACTATATACCAGTAGCAAAAATTGTGGGTGCACGTAACCCCAATATATTCTTTGAATTCCCAGTGAGACAATGGCACTATATACCAGTAGCAAAAATTGTGGGTGCACATAACCTCAATATATTCTTTGAATTCCCAGTCAGACAATGGCTCTATATACCAGTAGAAAAAATTGTGGGTGCACATAACTCCAATATATTCTTTGAATTCCCAGTGAGACAATGGCACTATATACCAGTAGCAAAAATTGTAGGTGCACGTAACCCCCATATATTCTTTGAATTCCCAGTCAGACAATGGCACTATATACCAGTAGCAAAAATTGTGGGTGCACATAACCCCAATATATTCTTTGAATTCCCAGTGAGACAATGGCACTATATACCAGTAGCAAAAATTGTGGGTGCACGTAACCCCAATATATTCTTTGAATTCCCAGTGAGACAATGGCACTATATACCAGTAGCAAAAATTGTGGGTGCACGTAACCCCAATATATTCTTTGAATTCCCAGTGAGACAATGGCACTATATACCAGTAGCAAAAATTGTGGGTGCACGTAACCCCAATATATTCTTTGAATTCCCAGTGAGACAATGGCACTATATACCAGTAGCAATAATTGTGGGTGCACCTAACCCCCATATATTCTTTGAATTCCCAGTGAGACAATGGCACTATATACCAGTAGCAAAAATTGTGGGTGCACATAACTTCAATATATTCTTTGAATTCCCAGTGAGACAATGGCACTATATACCAGTAGCAAAAATTGTGGGTGCACGTAACCCCAATATATTCTTTGAATTCTTAGTGAGACAATGGCACTATATACCAGTAGCAAAAAATGTGGGTGCACGTAACCCCCATATATTCTTTGAATTCCCAGTGAGACAATGGCACTATATACCAGTAGCAAAAATTGTGGGTGCACGTAACCCCAATATATTCTTTGAATTCCCAGTGAGACAATGGCACTATATACCAGTAGCAAAAATTGTGGGTGCACATAACTTCAATATATTCTTTGAATTCCCAGTGAGACAATGGCACTATATACCAGTAGCAAAAATTGTGGGTGCACGTAACCCCCATATATTCTTTGAATTCCCAGTGAGACAATGGCACTATATACCAGTAGCAAAAATTGTGGGTGCACATAACCCCAATATATTCTTTGAATTTCCAGTCAGACAATGGCACTATATACCAGTAGCAAAAATTGTGGGTGCACGTAACCCCCATATATTCTTTGAATTCCCAGTGAGACAATGGCACTATCTACCAGTAGCAAAAATTGTGGGTGCACGTAACCCCAATATATTCTTTGAATTCTTAGTGAGACAATGGCACTATATACCAGTAGCAAAAAATGTGGGTGCACGTAACCCCCATATATTCTTTGAATTCCCAGTGAGACAATGGCACTATATACCAGTAGCAAAAATTGTGGGTGCACGTAACCCCAATATATTCTTTGATTTCCCAGTCAGACAATAACACTATATACCAGTAGCAAAAATTGTGGGTGCACGTAACCCCAATATATTCTTTGAATTACCAGTCAGAAACTGGCACTATATACCAGTAGCAAAAATTGTGGGTGCACGTAACCCCCATATATTCTTTGAATTCCCAGTGAGACAATGGCACTATATACCGGTAGCAAAAATTGTGGGTGCACATAACCCCAATATATTCTTTGAATTCGCAGTCAGACAATGGCACTATATACCAGTAGCAAAAATTGTGGGTGCACGTAACCCCCATATATTCTTTGAATTACCAGTCAGAAACTGGCACTATATAGCAGTAGCAAAAATTGTGGGTGCACATAACCCCAATATATTCTTTGAATTCCCAGTAAGACAATGGCACTATATACCAGTAGCGAAAATTGTGGGTGCACGTAACCCCCATATATTCTTTGAATTCCCAGTCAGACAATGGCACTATATACCAGTAGCAAAAATTGTGGGTGCACATAACCCCAATATATTCTTTGAATTCTTAGTGAGACAATGGCACTATATACCAGTAGCAAAAATTGTGGGTGCACGTAACCCCCATATATTCTTTGAATTCCCAGTGAGACAATGGCACTATATACCAGTAGCAAAAATTGTGGGTGCACGTAACCCCCATATATTCTTTGAATTCCCAGTCAGACAATGGCACTATATACCAGTAGCAAAAATTGTGGGTGCACATAACCCCAATATATTCTTTAAATTCTTAGTGAGACAATGGCACTATATACCAGTAGCAAAAATTGTGGGTGCACGTAACCCCCATATATTCTTTGAATTCCCAGTGAGACAATGGCACTATATACCAGTAGCAAAAATTGTGGGTGCACGTAACCCCAATATATTCTTTGAATTACCAGTCAGAAACTGGCACTATATAGCAGTAGCAAAAATTGTGGGTGCACATAACCCCAATATATTCTTTGAATTCCCAGTCAGACAATGGCACTATATACCAGTAGCAAAAATTGTGGGTGCACATAACCCCAATAAATTCTTCGAATTCCCAGTGAGACAATGGCACTATATACCAGTAGCAAAAATTGTGGGTGCACTTAATCCCAATATATTCTTTGAATTCCCAGTGAGACAATGGCACTATATACCAGTAGCAAAAATTGTGGGTGCACATAACCCCAATATATTCTTTGAATTCCCAGTCAGACAATGGCACTATATACCAGTAGCAAAAATTGTGGGTGCACGTAACCCCCATATATTCTTTGAATTCCCAGTGAGACAATGGCACTTTATACCAATAGCAAAAATTGTGGGTGCACATGACCCCAATATATTCTTTGAAATCTTAGTGAGACAATGGCACTATATACCAGTAGCAAAAATTGTGGGTGCACATAACCCCAATATATTCTTTGAATTCCAAGTGAGACAATGGCACTATATACCAGTAGCAAAAATTCTGGGTGCACGTAACCCTCATATATTCTTTGAATTCCCAGTGAGACAATGGCACTTTATACCAATAGCAAAAATTGTGGGTGCACATGACCCCAATATATTCTTTGAATTCCCAGTGAGACAATGGCACTATATACCAGTAGCAAAAATTGTGGGTGCACGTAACCCCAATATATTCTTTGAATTCCCAGTGAGACAATGGCACTATATACCAGTAGCAAAAATTGTGGGTGCACGTAACCCCCATATATTCTTTGAATTCCCAGTCAGACAATGGCACTATATACCAGTAGCAAAAATTGTGGGTGCACATAACCCCAATATATTCTTTGAATTCTTAGTGAGACAATGGCACTATATACCAGTAGCAAAAATTGTGGGTGCACGTAACCCCAATATATTCTTTGAATTCCCAGTGAGACAATGGCACTATATACCAGTAGCAAAAATTGTGGGTGCACATAACCCCAATATATTCTTTGAATTCCCAATCAGACAATGGCACTATAAACCAGTAGCAAAAATTGTGGGTGCACATAACTCCAATATATTCTTTGAATTCCCAGTGAGACAATGGCACTATATACCAGTAGCAAAAATTGTAGGTGCACGTAACCCCCATATATTCTTTGAATTCCCAGTCAGACAATGGCACTATATACCAATAGCAAAAATTGTGGGTGCACATAACCCCAATATATTCTTTGAATTCCCAGTGAGACAATGGCACTATATACCAGTAGCAATAATTGTGGGTGCACGTAACCCCAATATATTCTTTGAATTCCCAGTGAGACAATGGCACTATATAGCAGTAGCAAAAATTGTGGGTGCACGTAACCCCAATATATTCTTTGAATTACCAGTCAGAAACTGGCACTATATACCAGTAGCAAAAATTGTGGGTGCACGTAACCCCAATATATTCTTTGAATTCTCAGTGAGACAATGGCACTATATACCAGTAGCAATAATTGTGGGTGCACGTAACCCCCATATATTCTTTGAATTCCCAGTGAGACAATGGCACTATATACCAGTAGCAAAAATTGTGGGTGCACATAACTTCAATATATTCTTTGAATTCCCAGTGAGACAATGGCACTATATACCAGTAGCAAAAATTGTGGGTGCACGTAACCCCCATATATTCTTGGAATTCCCAGTGAGACAATGGCACTATATACCAGTAGCAAAAATTGTGGGTGCACGTAACCCCAATATATTCTTTGAATTCCCAGTGAGACAATGGCACTATATACCAGTAGCAAAAATTGTGGGTGCACATAACCCCAATATATTCTTTGAATTCCCAGTCAGACAATGGCTCTATATACCAGTAGAAAAAATTGTGGGTGCACATAACTCCAATATATTCTTTGAATTCCCAGTGAGACAATGGCACTATATACCAGTAGCAAAAATTGTAGGTGCACGTAACCCCCATATATTCTTTGAATTCCCAGTCAGACAATGGCACTATATACCAGTAGCAAAAATTGTGGGTGCACATAACCCCAATATATTCTTTGAATTCCCAGTGAGACAATGGCACTATATACCAGTAGCAAAAATTGTGGGTGCACGTAACCCCAATATATTCTTTGAATTCCCAGTGAGACAATGGCACTATATACCAGTAGCAAAAATTGTGGGTGCACGTAACCCCAATATATTCTTTGAATTCCCAGTGAGACAATGGCACTATATACCAGTAGCAAAAATTGTGGGTGCACGTAACCCCAATATATTCTTTGAATTCCCAGTGAGACAATGGCACTATATACCAGTAGCAATAATTGTGGGTGCACCTAACCCCCATATATTCTTTGAATTCCCAGTGAGACAATGGCACTATATACCAGTAGCAAAAATTGTGGGTGCACGTAACCCCCATATATTCTTTGAATTCCCAGTGAGACAATGGCACTATATACCAGTAGCAAAAATTGTGGGTGCACGTAACCCCAATATATTCTTTGAATTACCAGTCAGAAACTGGCACTATATAGCAGTAGCAAAAATTGTGGGTGCACATAACCCCAATATATTCTTTGAATTCCCAGTCAGACAATGGCACTATATACCAGTAGCAAAAATTGTGGGTGCACATAACCCCAATAAATTCTTCGAATTCCCAGTGAGACAATGGCACTATATACCAGTAGCAAAAATTGTGGGTGCACTTAACCCCAATATATTCTTTGAATTCCCAGTGAGACAATGGCACTATATACCAGTAGCAAAAATTGTGGGTGCACATAACCCCAATATATTCTTTGAATTCCCAGTCAGACAATGGCACTATATACCAGTAGCAAAAATTGTGGGTGCACGTAACCCCCATATATTCTTTGAATTCCCAGTGAGACAATGGCACTTTATACCAATAGCAAAAATTGTGGGTGCACATGACCCCAATATATTCTTTGAATTCCCAGTCAGACAATGGCACTATATACCAGTAGCAAAAATTGTGGGTGCACGTAACCCCAATATATTCTTTGAAATCTTAGTGAGACAATGGCACTATATACCAGTAGCAAAAATTGTGGGTGCACATAACCCCAATATATTCTTTGAATTCCAAGTGAGACAATGGCACTATATACCAGTAGCAAAAATTCTGGGTGCACGTAACCCTCATATATTCTTTGAATTCCCAGTGAGACAATGGCACTTTATACCAATAGCAAAAATTGTGGGTGCACATGACCCCAATATATTCTTTGAATTCCCAGTGAGACAATGGCACTATATACCAGTAGCAAAAATTGTGGGTGCACGTAACCCCAATATATTCTTTGAATTCCCAGTGAGACAATGGCACTATATACCAGTAGCAAAAATTGTGGGTGCACGTAACCCCCATATATTCTTTGAATTCCCAGTCAGACAATGGCACTATATACCAGTAGCAAAAATTGTGGGTGCACATAACCCCAATATATTCTTTGAATTCTTAGTGAGACAATGGCACTATATACCAGTAGCAAAAATTGTGGGTGCACGTAACCCCAATATATTCTTTGAATTCCCAGTGAGACAATGGCACTATATACCAGTAGCAAAAATTGTGGGTGCACATAACCCCAATATATTCTTTGAATTCCCAATCAGACAATGGCACTATAAACCAGTAGCAAAAATTGTGGGTGCACATAACTCCAATATATTCTTTGAATTCCCAGTGAGACAATGGCACTATATACCAGTAGCAAAAATTGTAGGTGCACGTAACCCCCATATATTCTTTGAATTCCCAGTCAGACAATGGCACTATATACCAATAGCAAAAATTGTGGGTGCACATAACCCCAATATATTCTTTGAATTCCCAGTGAGACAATGGCACTATATACCAGTAGCAAAAATTGTGGGTGCACGTAACCCCAATATATTCTTTGAATTCCCAGTGAGACAATGGCACTATATAGCAGTAGCAAAAATTGTGGGTGCACGTAACCCCAATATATTCTTTGAATTACCAGTCAGAAACTGGCACTATATACCAGTAGCAAAAATTGTGGGTGCACGTAACCCCAATATATTCTTTGAATTCTCAGTGAGACAATGGCACTATATACCAGTAGCAAAAATTGTGGGTGCACGTAACCCCAATATATTCTTTGAATTCCAAGTGAGACAATGGCACTTTATACCAATAGCAAAAATTGTGGGTGCACATGACCCCAATATATTCTTTGAATTCCCAGTCAGACAATGGCACTATATACCAGTAGCAAAAATTGTGGGTGCACGTAACCCCAATATATTCTTTGAAATCTTAGTGAGACAATGGCACTATATACCAGTAGCAAAAATTGTGGGTGCACATAACCCCAATATATTCTTTGAATTCCAAGTGAGACAATGGCACTATATACCAGTAGCAAAAATTCTGGGTGCACGTAACCCTCATATATTCTTTGAATTCCCAGTGAGACAATGGCACTTTATACCAATAGCAAAAATTGTGGGTGCACATGACCCCAATATATTCTTTGAATTCCCAGTGAGACAATGGCACTATATACCAGTAGCAAAAATTGTGGGTGCACGTAACCCCAATATATTCTTTGAATTCCCAGTGAGACAATGGCACTATATACCAGTAGCAAAAATTGTGGGTGCACGTAACCCCCATATATTCTTTGAATTCCCAGTCAGACAATGGCACTATATACCAGTAGCAAAAATTGTGGGTGCACATAACCCCAATATATTCTTTGAATTCTTAGTGAGACAATGGCACTATATACCAGTAGCAAAAATTGTGGGTGCACGTAACCCCAATATATTCTTTGAATTCCCAGTGAGACAATGGCACTATATACCAGTAGCAAAAATTGTGGGTGCACATAACCCCAATATATTCTTTGAATTCCCAATCAGACAATGGCACTATAAACCAGTAGCAAAAATTGTGGGTGCACATAACTCCAATATATTCTTTGAATTCCCAGTGAGACAATGGCACTATATACCAGTAGCAAAAATTGTAGGTGCACGTAACCCCCATATATTCTTTGAATTCCCAGTCAGACAATGGCACTATATACCAATAGCAAAAATTGTGGGTGCACATAACCCCAATATATTCTTTGAATTCCCAGTGAGACAATGGCACTATATACCAGTAGCAAAAATTGTGGGTGCACGTAACCCCAATATATTCTTTGAATTCCCAGTGAGACAATGGCACTATATAGCAGTAGCAAAAATTGTGGGTGCACGTAACCCCAATATATTCTTTGAATTACCAGTCAGAAACTGGCACTATATACCAGTAGCAAAAATTGTGGGTGCACGTAACCCCAATATATTCTTTGAATTCTCAGTGAGACAATGGCACTATATACCAGTAGCAATAATTGTGGGTGCACGTAACCCCCATATATTCTTTGAATTCCCAGTGAGACAATGGCACTATATACCAGTAGCAAAAATTGTGGGTGCACATAACTTCAATATATTCTTTGAATTCCCAGTGAGACAATGGCACTATATACCAGTAGCAAAAATTGTGGGTGCACGTAACCCCCATATATTCTTGGAATTCCCAGTGAGACAATGGCACTATATACCAGTAGCAAAAATTGTGGGTGCACGTAACCCCAATATATTCTTTGAATTCCCAGTGAGACAATGGCACTATATACCAGTAGCAAAAATTGTGGGTGCACATAACCCCAATATATTCTTTGAATTCCCAGTCAGACAATGGCTCTATATACCAGTAGAAAAAATTGTGGGTGCACATAACTCCAATATATTCTTTGAATTCCCAGTGAGACAATGGCACTATATACCAGTAGCAAAAATTGTAGGTGCACGTAACCCCCATATATTCTTTGAATTCCCAGTCAGACAATGGCACTATATACCAGTAGCAAAAATTGTGGGTGCACATAACCCCAATATATTCTTTGAATTCCCAGTGAGACAATGGCACTATATACCAGTAGCAAAAATTGTGGGTGCACGTAACCCCAATATATTCTTTGAATTCCCAGTGAGACAATGGCACTATATACCAGTAGCAAAAATTGTGGGTGCACGTAACCCCAATATATTCTTTGAATTCCCAGTGAGACAATGGCACTATATACCAGTAGCAAAAATTGTGGGTGCACGTAACCCCAATATATTCTTTGAATTCCCAGTGAGACAATGGCACTATATACCAGTAGCAATAATTGTGGGTGCACCTAACCCCCATATATTCTTTGAATTCCCAGTGAGACAATGGCACTATATACCAGTAGCAAAAATTGTGGGTGCACATAACTTCAATATATTCTTTGAATTCCCAGTGAGACAATGGCACTATATACCAGTAGCAAAAATTGTGGGTGCACGTAACCCCAATATATTCTTTGAATTCTTAGTGAGACAATGGCACTATATACCAGTAGCAAAAAATGTGGGTGCACGTAACCCCCATATATTCTTTGAATTCCCAGTGAGACAATGGCACTATATACCAGTAGCAAAAATTGTGGGTGCACGTAACCCCAATATATTCTTTGAATTCCCAGTGAGACAATGGCACTATATACCAGTAGCAAAAATTGTGGGTGCACATAACTTCAATATATTCTTTGAATTCCCAGTGAGACAATGGCACTATATACCAGTAGCAAAAATTGTGGGTGCACGTAACCCCCATATATTCTTTGAATTCCCAGTGAGACAATGGCACTATATACCAGTAGCAAAAATTGTGGGTGCACATAACCCCAATATATTCTTTGAATTTCCAGTCAGACAATGGCACTATATACCAGTAGCAAAAATTGTGGGTGCACGTAACCCCCATATATTCTTTGAATTCCCAGTGAGACAATGGCACTATCTACCAGTAGCAAAAATTGTGGGTGCACGTAACCCCAATATATTCTTTGAATTCTTAGTGAGACAATGGCACTATATACCAGTAGCAAAAAATGTGGGTGCACGTAACCCCCATATATTCTTTGAATTCCCAGTGAGACAATGGCACTATATACCAGTAGCAAAAATTGTGGGTGCACGTAACCCCAATATATTCTTTGATTTCCCAGTCAGACAATAACACTATATACCAGTAGCAAAAATTGTGGGTGCACGTAACCCCAATATATTCTTTGAATTACCAGTCAGAAACTGGCACTATATACCAGTAGCAAAAATTGTGGGTGCACGTAACCCCCATATATTCTTTGAATTCCCAGTGAGACAATGGCACTATATACCAGTAGCAAAAATTGTGGGTGCACATAACCCCAATATATTCTTTGAATTCGCAGTCAGACAATGGCACTATATACCAGTAGCAAAAATTGTGGGTGCACGTAACCCCCATATATTCTTTGAATTACCAGTCAGAAACTGGCACTATATAGCAGTAGCAAAAATTGTGGGTGCACATAACCCCAATATATTCTTTGAATTCCCAGTAAGACAATGGCACTATATACCAGTAGCGAAAATTGTGGGTGCACGTAACCCCCATATATTCTTTGAATTCCCAGTCAGACAATGGCACTATATACCAGTAGCAAAAATTGTGGGTGCACATAACCCCAATATATTCTTTGAATTCTTAGTGAGACAATGGCACTATATACCAGTAGCAAAAATTGTGGGTGCACGTAACCCCCATATATTCTTTGAATTCCCAGTGAGACAATGGCACTATATACCAGTAGCAAAAATTGTGGGTGCACGTAACCCCCATATATTCTTTGAATTCCCAGTCAGACAATGGCACTATATACCAGTAGCAAAAATTGTGGGTGCACATAACCCCAATATATTCTTTAAATTCTTAGTGAGACAATGGCACTATATACCAGTAGCAAAAATTGTGGGTGCACGTAACCCCCATATATTCTTTGAATTCCCAGTGAGACAATGGCACTATATACCAGTAGCAAAAATTGTGGGTGCACGTAACCCCAATATATTCTTTGAATTACCAGTCAGAAACTGGCACTATATAGCAGTAGCAAAAATTGTGGGTGCACATAACCCCAATATATTCTTTGAATTCCCAGTCAGACAATGGCACTATATACCAGTAGCAAAAATTGTGGGTGCACATAACCCCAATAAATTCTTCGAATTCCCAGTGAGACAATGGCACTATATACCAGTAGCAAAAATTGTGGGTGCACTTAACCCCAATATATTCTTTGAATTCCCAGTGAGACAATGGCACTATATACCAGTAGCAAAAATTGTGGGTGCACATAACCCCAATATATTCTTTGAATTCCCAGTCAGACAATGGCACTATATACCAGTAGCAAAAATTGTGGGTGCACGTAACCCCCATATATTCTTTGAATTCCCAGTGAGACAATGGCACTTTATACCAATAGCAAAAATTGTGGGTGCACATGACCCCAATATATTCTTTGAAATCTTAGTGAGACAATGGCACTATATACCAGTAGCAAAAATTGTGGGTGCACATAACCCCAATATATTCTTTGAATTCCAAGTGAGACAATGGCACTATATACCAGTAGCAAAAATTCTGGGTGCACGTAACCCTCATATATTCTTTGAATTCCCAGTGAGACAATGGCACTTTATACCAATAGCAAAAATTGTGGGTGCACATGACCCCAATATATTCTTTGAATTCCCAGTGAGACAATGGCACTATATACCAGTAGCAAAAATTGTGGGTGCACGTAACCCCAATATATTCTTTGAATTCCCAGTGAGACAATGGCACTATATACCAGTAGCAAAAATTGTGGGTGCACGTAACCCCCATATATTCTTTGAATTCCCAGTCAGACAATGGCACTATATACCAGTAGCAAAAATTGTGGGTGCACATAACCCCAATATATTCTTTGAATTCTTAGTGAGACAATGGCACTATATACCAGTAGCAAAAATTGTGGGTGCACGTAACCCCAATATATTCTTTGAATTCCCAGTGAGACAATGGCACTATATACCAGTAGCAAAAATTGTGGGTGCACATAACCCCAATATATTCTTTGAATTCCCAATCAGACAATGGCACTATAAACCAGTAGCAAAAATTGTGGGTGCACATAACTCCAATATATTCTTTGAATTCCCAGTGAGACAATGGCACTATATACCAGTAGCAAAAATTGTAGGTGCACGTAACCCCCATATATTCTTTGAATTCCCAGTCAGACAATGGCACTATATACCAATAGCAAAAATTGTGGGTGCACATAACCCCAATATATTCTTTGAATTCCCAGTGAGACAATGGCACTATATACCAGTAGCAATAATTGTGGGTGCACGTAACCCCAATATATTCTTTGAATTCCCAGTGAGACAATGGCACTATATAGCAGTAGCAAAAATTGTGGGTGCACGTAACCCCAATATATTCTTTGAATTACCAGTCAGAAACTGGCACTATATACCAGTAGCAAAAATTGTGGGTGCACTTAACCCCAATATATTCTTTGAATTCTCAGTGAGACAATGGCACTATATACCAGTAGCAATAATTGTGGGTGCACGTAACCCCCATATATTCTTTGAATTCCCAGTGAGACAATGGCACTATATACCAGTAGCAAAAATTGTGGGTGCACATAACTTCAATATATTCTTTGAATTCCCAGTGAGACAATGGCACTATATACCAGTAGCAAAAATTGTGGGTGCACGTAACCCCCATATATTCTTGGAATTCCCAGTGAGACAATGGCACTATATACCAGTAGCAAAAATTGTGGGTGCACGTAACCCCAATATATTCTTTGAATTCCCAGTGAGACAATGGCACTATATACCAGTAGCAAAAATTGTGGGTGCACATAACCCCAATATATTCTTTGAATTCCCAGTCAGACAATGGCTCTATATACCAGTAGAAAAAATTGTGGGTGCACATAACTCCAATATATTCTTTGAATTCCCAGTGAGACAATGGCACTATATACCAGTAGCAAAAATTGTAGGTGCACGTAACCCCCATATATTCTTTGAATTCCCAGTCAGACAATGGCACTATATACCAGTAGCAAAAATTGTGGGTGCACATAACCCTAATATATTCTTTGAATTCCCAGTGAGACAATGGCACTATATACCAGTAGCAAAAATTGTGGGTGCACGTAACCCCAATATATTCTTTGAATTCCCAGTGAGACAATGGCACTATATACCAGTAGCAAAAATTGTGGGTGCACGTAACCCCAATATATTCTTTGAATTCCCAGTGAGACAATGGCACTATATACCAGTAGCAAAAATTGTGGGTGCACGTAACCCCAATATATTCTTTGAATTCCCAGTGAGACAATGGCACTATATACCAGTAGCAATAATTGTGGGTGCACCTAACCCCCATATATTCTTTGAATTCCCAGTGAGACAATGGCACTATATACCAGTAGCAAAAATTGTGGGTGCACATAACTTCAATATATTCTTTGAATTCCCAGTGAGACAATGGCACTATATACCAGTAGCAAAAATTGTGGGTGCACGTAACCCCAATATATTCTTTGAATTCTTAGTGAGACAATGGCACTATATACCAGTAGCAAAAAATGTGGGTGCACGTAACCCCCATATATTCTTTGAATTCCCAGTGAGACAATGGCACTATATACCAGTAGCAAAAATTGTGGGTGCACGTAACCCCAATATATTCTTTGAATTCCCAGTGAGACAATGGCACTATATACCAGTAGCAAAAATTGTGGGTGCACATAACTTCAATATATTCTTTGAATTCCCAGTGAGACAATGGCACTATATACCAGTAGCAAAAATTGTGGGTGCACGTAACCCCCATATATTCTTTGAATTCCCAGTGAGACAATGGCACTATATACCAGTAGCAAAAATTGTGGGTGCACATAACCCCAATATATTCTTTGAATTTCCAGTCAGACAATGGCACTATATACCAGTAGCAAAAATTGTGGGTGCACGTAACCCCCATATATTCTTTGAATTCCCAGTGAGACAATGGCACTATCTACCAGTAGCAAAAATTGTGGGTGCACGTAACCCCAATATATTCTTTGAATTCTTAGTGAGACAATGGCACTATATACCAGTAGCAAAAATTGTGGGTGCACGTAACCCCCATATATTCTTTGAATTCCCAGTGAGACAATGGCACTATATACCAGTAGCAAAAATTGTGGGTGCACGTAACCCCAATATATTCTTTGATTTCCCAGTCAGACAATAACACTATATACCAGTAGCAAAAATTGTGGGTGCACGTAACCCCAATATATTCTTTGAATTACCAGTCAGAAACTGGCACTATATACCAGTAGCAAAAATTGTGGGTGCACGTAACCCCCATATATTCTTTGAATTCCCAGTGAGACAATGGCACTATATACCAGTAGCAAAAATTGTGGGTGCACATAACCCCAATATATTCTTTGAATTCGCAGTCAGACAATGGCACTATATACCAGTAGCAAAAATTGTGGGTGCACGTAACCCCCATATATTCTTTGAATTCCCAGTGAGACAATGGCACTATATAACAGTAGCAAAAATTGTGGGTGCACATAACCCCAATATATTCTTTGAATTCCCAGTGAGACAATGGCACTATATACCAGTAGTAAAAATTGTGGGTGCACATAACCCCAATATATTCTTTGAATTCCCAGTCAGACAATGGCACTATATACCAGTAGCAAAAATTGTGGGTGCACGTAACCCCCATATATTCTTTGAATTCCCACTGAGACAATGGCACTATATACCAGTAGCAAAAATTGTGGGTGCACGTAACCCCAATATATTCTTTGAATTACCAGTCAGAAACTGGCACTATATGGCAGTAGCAAGAAATGAGGGTATTTATAACCCCAATATATTCTTTGAATTACCAGTCAGAAACTGGCACTATATGGCAGTAGCAAGAAATGAGGGTATTTGTAACCCCAATATATTCTTTGAATTCCCAGTCAGACAATGGCACTATATACCAGTAGCAAAAATTGTGGGTGAACATGACCCCAATATATTCTTTGAATTCCCAGTGAGACAATGGCACTATATACCAGTAGCAAAAATTGTGGGTGCACGTAACCCCAATATATTCTTTGAATTCTTAGTGAGACAATGGCACTATATACCAGTAGCAAAAATTGTGGGTGCACATAACCCCAATATATTCTTTGAATTCCCAGTGAGACAATGGCACTATATACCAGTAGCAAAAATTGTGGGTGCACGTAACCCCAATATATTCTTTGAATTCTTAGTGAGACAATGGCACTATATACCAGTAGCAAAAATTGTGGGTGCACGTAACCCCAATATATTCTTTGATTTCTTAGTGAGACAATGGCACTATATACCAGTAGCAAAAATTGTGGGTGCACGTTACCCCAATATATTCTTTGAATTACCAGTCAGAAACTGGCACTATATACCAGTAGCAAAAATTGTGGGTGCACGTAACCCCAATATATTCTTTGAATTCCCAGTGAGACAATGGCACTATATACCAGTAGCAAAAATTGTGGGTGCACATAACCCCAATATATTCTTTGAATTACCAGTCAGAAACTGGCACTATATACCAGTAGCAAAAATTGTGGGTGCACGTAACCCCCATATATTCTTTGAATTACCAGTGAGACAATGGCACTATGTACCAGTAGCAAAAATTGTGGGTGCACATAACCCCAATATATTCTTTGAATTCGCAGTGAGACAATGGCACTATATACCAGTAGTAAAAAATGTGGGTGCACATAACCCCAATATATTCTTTAAATTCGCAGTGAGACAATGGCACTATATACCAGTAGTAAAAATTGTGGGTGCACATAACCCCAATATATTCTTTGAATTCCCAGTCAGACAATGGCACTATATACCAGTAGCAAAAATTGTGGGTGCACGTAACCCCCATATATTCTTTGAATTCCCAGTGAGACAATGGCACTATATACCAGTAGCAAAAATTGTGGGTGCACGTAACCCCAATATATTCTTTGAATTACCAGTCAGAAACTGGCACTATATACCAGTAGCAAAAATTGTGGGTGCACGTAACCCCAATATATTCTTTGAATTCCCAGTCAGACAATGGCACTATATACCAGTAGCAATAATTGTGGGTGCACGTAACCCCCATATATTCTTTGAATTCCCAGTGAGACAATGGCACTTTATACCAATAGCAAAAATTGTGGGTGCACATGACCCCAATATATTCTTTGAATTCCCAGTGAGACAATGGCACTATATACCAGTAGCAAAAATTGTGGGTGCACGTAACCCCAATATATTCTTTGAATTCTTAGTGAGACAATGGCACTATATACCAGTAGCAAAAATTGTGGGTGCACGTAACCCCAATATATTCTTTGAATTCTTAGTGAGACAATGGCACTATATACCAGTAGCAAAAATTGTGGGTGCACATAACCCCAATATATTCTTTGAATTCTTAGTGAGACAATGGCACTATATACCAGTAGCAAAAATTGTGGGTGCACGTAACCCCAATATATTCTTTGAATTCTTAGTGAGACAATGGCACTATATACCAGTAGCAAAAATTGTGGGTGCACGTAACCCCAATATATTCTTTGAATTCCCAGTGAGACAATGGCACTATATACCAGTAGCAAAAATTGTGGGTGCACGTTACCCCAATATATTCTTTGAATTACCAGTCAGAAACTGGCACTATATACCAGTAGCAAAAATTGTGGGTGCACATAACCCCAATATATTCTTTGAAATCCCAGTGAGACAATGGCACTATATACCAGTAGCAAAAATTGTGGGTGCACGTAACCCCCATATATTCTTTGAATTCCCAGTGAGACAATGGCACTTTATACCAGTAGCAAAAATTGTGGGTGCACATGACCCCAATATATTCTTTGAATTCCCAGTGAGACAATGGCACTATATACCAGTAGCAAAAAATGTGGGTGCACGTAACCCCCATATATTCTTTAAATTCCCAGTGAGACAATGGCACTATATACCAGTAGCAAAAATTGTGGGTGCACGTAACCCCAATATATTCTTTGATTTCCCAGTGAGACAATGGCACTATATACCAGTAGCAAAAATTGTGGGTGCACGTAACCCCAATATATTCTTTGAATTACCAGTCAGAAACTGGCACTATATACCAGTAGCAAAAATTGTGGGTGCACGTAACCCCCATATATTCTTTGAATTCCCAGTGAGACAATGGCACTATATACCAGTAGCAAAAATTGTGGGTGCACATAACCCTAATATATTCTTTGAATTCGCAGTCAGACAATGGCACTATATACCAGTAGCAAAAATTGTGGGTGCACGTAACCCCCATATATTCTTTGAATTCCCAGTGAGACAATGGCACTATATAACAGTAGCAAAAATTGTGGGTGCACATAACCCCAATATATTCTTTGAATTCCCAGTGAGACAATGGCACTATATACCAGTAGTAAAAATTGTGGGTGCACATAACCCCAATATATTCTTTGAATTACCAGTCAGACACTGGCACTATATGGCAGTAGCAAGAAATGAGGGTATTTATAACCCCAATATATTCTTTGAATTACCAGTCAGAAACTGGCACTATATGGCAGTAGCAAGAAATGAGGGTATTTGTAACCCCAATATATTCTTTGATTTCCCAGTCAGACAATGGCACTATATACCAGTAGCAAAAATTGTGGGTGCACGTAACCCCAATATATTCTTTGAATTCTTAGTGAGACAATGGCACTATATACCAGTAGCAAAAATTGTGGGTGCACGTAACCCCAATATATTCTTTGAATTCCCAGTGAGACAATGGCACTATATACCAGTAGCAAAAATTGTGGGTGCACGTTACCCCAATATATTCTTTGAATTACCAGTCAGAAACTGGCACTATGTACCAGTAGCAAAAATTGTGGGTGCACGTAACCCCAATATATTCTTTGAATTACCAGTCAGAAACTGGCACTATATAGCAGTAGCAAAAATTGTGGGTGCACATAACCCCAATATATTCTTTGAATTCCCAGTCAGACAATGGCACTATATACCAGTAGCAAAAATTGTGGGTGCACATAACCCCAATAAATTCTTCGAATTCCCAGTGAGACAATGGCACTATATACCAGTAGCAAAAATTGTGGGTGCACGTAACCCCAATATATTCTTTGAATTCCCAGTGAGACAATGGCACTATATACCAGTAGCAAAAATTGTAGGTGCACGTAACCCCCATATATTCTTTGAATTCCCAGTCAGACAATGGCACTATATACCAGTAGCAAAAATTGTGGGTGCACATAACCCCAATATATTCTTTGAATTCCCAGTGAGACAATGGCACTATATACCAGTAGCAAAAATTGTGGGTGCACGTAACCCCAATATATTCTTTGAATTCCCAGTGAGACAATGGCACTATATACCAGTAGCAAAAATTGTGGGTGCACGTAACCCCAATATATTCTTTGAATTACCAGTCAGAAACTGGCACTATATACCAGTAGCAAAAATTGTGGGTGCACGTAACCCCAATATATTCTTTGAATTCCCAGTGAGACAATGGCACTATATACCAGTAGCAAAAATTGTGGGTGCACGTAACCCCAATATATTCTTTGAATTACCAGTCAGAAACTGGCACTATATACCAGTAGCAAAAATTGTGGGTGCACGTAACCCCAATATATTCTTTGAATTCCCAGTGAGACAATGGCACTATATACCAGTAGCAATAATTGTGGGTGCACGTAACCCCCATATATTCTTTGAATTCCCAATGAGACAATGGCACTATATACCAGTAGCAAAAATTGTGGGTGCACGTAACCCCAATATATTCTTTGAATTCTTAGTGAGACAATGGCACTATATACCAGTAGCAAAAAATGTGGGTGCACGTAACCCCCATATATTCTTTGAATTCCCAGTGAGACAATGGCACTATATACCAGTAGCAAAAATTGTGGGTGCACGTAACCCCAATATATTCTTTGATTTCCCAGTGAGACAATGGCACTATATACCAGTAGCAAAAATTGTGGGTGCACGTAACCCCAATATATTCTTTGAATTACCAGTCAGAAACTGGCACTATATACCAGTAGCAAAAATTGTGGGTGCACGTAACCCCCATATATTCTTTGAATTCCCAGTGAGACAATGGCACTATATACCAGTAGCAAAAATTGTGGGTGCAAGTAACCCCAATATATTCTTTGAATTCCCAGTCAGACAATGGCACTATATACCAGTAGCAAAAATTGTGGGTGCACGTAACCCCCATATATTCTTTGAATTCCCAGTGAGACAATGGCACTATATACCAGTAGTAAAAATTGTGGGTGCACATAACCCCAATATATTCTTTGAATTCCCAGTCAGACAATGGCACTATATACCAGTAGCAAAAATTGTGGGTGCACATGACCCCAATATATTCTTTGAATTCCCAGTGAGACAATGGCACTATATATCAGTAGCAAAAATTGTGGGTGCACGTAACCCCCATATATTCTTTGAATTCCCAGTGAGACAATGGCACTATATACCAGTAGCAAAAATTGTGGGTGCACATAACCCCCATATATTCTTTGAATTCTTAGTGAGACAATGGCACTATATACCAGTAGCAAAAATTGTGGGTGCACATAACCCCAATATATTCTTTGAATTCCCAGTGAGACAATGGCACTATATACCAGTAGCAAAAATTGTGGGTGCACGTAACCCCAACATATTCTTTGAATTCTTAGTGAGACAATGGCACTATATACCAGTAGCAAAAATTGTGGGTGCACGTAACCCCAATATATTCTTTGAATTCCCAGTGAGACAATGGCACTATATACCAGTAGCAATAATTGTGGGTGCACGTAACCCCCATATATTCTTTGAATTCCCAGTGAGACAATGGCACTATATACCAGTAGCAAAAATTGTGGGTGCACATAACCCCAATATATTCTTTGAATTACCAGTCAGAAACTGGCACTATATACCAGTAGCAAAAATTGTGGGTGCACATAACCCCAATATATTCTTTGAATTCGCAGTGAGACAATGACACTATATACCAGTAGCAAAAATTGTGGGTGCACATAACCCCAATATATTCTTTGAATTCCCAGTCAGACAATGGCACTATATACCAGTAGCAAAAATTGTGGGTGCACGTAACCCCCATATATTCTTTAAATTCCCAGTGAGACAATGGCACTATATACCAGTAGCAAAAATTGTGGGTGCACATAACCCCAATATATTCTTTGAATTCCCAGTGAGACAATGGCACTATATACCAGTAGTAAAAATTGTGGGTGCACATAACCCCAATATATTCTTTGAATTCCCAGTCAGACAATGGCACTATATACCAGTAGCAAAAATTGTGGGTGCACGTAACCCCCATATATTCTTTGAATTCCCAGTGAGACAATGGCACTATATACCAGTAGCAAAAATTGTGGGTGCACGTAACCCCAATATATTCTTTGAATTACCAGTCAGAAACTGGCACTATATGGCAGTAGCAAGAAATGAGGGTATTTATAACCCCAATATATTCTTTGAATTACCAGTCAGAAACTGGCACTATATGGCAGTAGCAAGAAATGAGGGTATTTGTAACCCCAATATATTCTTTGAATTCCCAGTCAGACAATGGCACTATATACCAGTAGCAAAAATTGTGGGTGCACATGACCCCAATATATTCTTTGAATTCCCAGTGAGACAATGGCACTATATACCAGTAGCAAAAATTGTGGGTGCACGTAACCCCAATATATTCTTTGAATTCCCACTGAGACAATGGCACTATATACCAGTAGCAAAAATTGTGGGTGCACATAACCCCAATATATTCTTTGAATTCCCACTGAGACAATGGCACTATATACCAGTAGCAAAAATTGTGGGTGCACGTAACCCCAATATATTCTTTGAATTCCCAGTCAGACAATGGCACTATATACCAGTAGCAAAAATTGTGGGTGCACGTAACCCCCATATATTCTTTGAATTCCCAGTCAGACAATGGCACTATATACCAGTAGCAAAAATTGTGGGTGCACGTAACCCCAATATATTCTTTGAATTATCAGTCAGAAACTGGCACTATATACCAGTAGCAAAAATTGTGGGTGCACGTAACCCCAATATATTCTTTGAATTCCCAGTCAGACAATGGCACTATATACCAGTAGCAAAAATTGTGGGTGCACGTAACCCCCATATATTCTTTGAATTCCAGTGAGACAATGGCACTTTATACCAATAGCAAAAATTGTGGGTGCACATGACCCCAATATATTCTTTGAATTCCCAGTGAGACAATGGCACTATATACCAGTAGCAAAAATTGTGGGTGCACGTAACCCCAATATATTCTTTGAATTCTTAGTGAGACAATGGCACTATATACCAGTAGCAAAAATTGTGGGTGCACATAACCCCAATATATTCTTTGAATTCCCAGTGAGACAATGGCACTATATACCAGTAGCAAAAATTGTGGGTGCACGTAACCCCAATATATTCTTTGAATTCTTAGTGAGACAATGGCACTATATACCAGTAGCAAAAATTGTGGGTGCACGTAACCCCAATATATTCTTTGAATTCCCAGTGAGACAATGGCACTATATACCAGTAGCAAAAATTGTGGGTGCACGTTACCCCAATATATTCTTTGAATTACCAGTCAGAAACTGGCACTATATACCAGTAGCAAAAATTGTGGGTGCACATAACCCCAATATATTCTTTGAATTCCCAGTGAGACAATGGCACTATATACCAGTAGCAAAAATTGTGGGTGCACGTAACCCCCATATATTCTTTGAATTCCCAGTGAGACAATGGCACTTTATACCAGTAGCAAAAATTGTGGGTGCACATGACCCCAATATATTCTTTGAATTCCCAGTGAGACAATGGCACTATATACCAGTAGCAAAAATTGTGGGTGCACGTAACCCCCATATATTCTTTGAATTCCCAGTAAGACAATGGCACTATATAGCAGTAGCAAAAATTGTGGGTGCACGTAATCCCAATATATTCTTTGAATTCCCAGTCAGACAATGGCACTATATACCAGTAGCAAAAATTGTGGGTGCACGTAACCCCCATATATTCTTTGAATTACCAGTCAGAAACTGGCACTATATAGCAGTAGCAAAAATTGTGGGTGCACATAACCCCAATATATTCTTTGAATTCCCAGTCAGACAATGGCACTATATACCAGTAGCAAAAATTGTGGGTGCACGTAACCCCCATATATTCTTTGAATTCCCAGTCAGACAATGGCACTATATACCAGTAGCAAAAATTGTGGGTGCACATAACCCCAATATATTCTTTGAATTCTTAGTGAGACAATGGCACTATATACCAGTAGCAAAAATTGTGGGTGCACGTAACCCCCATATATTCTTTGAATTCCCAGTGAGACAATGGCACTATATACCAGTAGCAAAAATTGTGGGTGCACGTAACCCCCCATATATTCTTTGAATTCCCAGTCAGACAATGGCACTATATACCAGTAGCAAAAATTGTGGGTGCACATAACCCCAATATATTCTTTAAATTCTTAGTGAGACAATGCCACTATATACCAGTAGCAAAAATTGTGGGTGCACGTAACCCCCCATATATTCTTTGAATTCCCAGTCAGACAATGGCACTATATACCAGTAGCAAAAATTGTGGGTGCACATAACCCCAATAAATTCTTCGAATTCCCAGTGAGACAATGGCACTATATACCAGTAGCAAAAATTGTGGGTGCACTTAACCCCAATATATTCTTTGAATTCCCAGTGAGACAATGGCACTATATACCAGTAGCAAAAATTGTGGGTGCACATAACCCCAATATATTCTTTGAATTCCCAGTCAGACAATGGCACTATATACCAGTAGCAAAAATTGTGGGTGCACGTAACCCCCATATATTCTTTGAATTCCCAGTGAGACAATGGCACTTTATACCAATAGCAAAAATTCTGGGTGCACGTAACCCTCATATATTCTTTGAATTCCCAGTGAGACAATGGCACTTTATACCAATAGCAAAAATTGTGGGTGCACATGACCCCAATATATTCTTTGAATTCCCAGTGAGACAATGGCACTATATACCAGTAGCAAAAATTGTGGGTGCACGTAACCCCAATATATTCTTTGAATTCCCAGTGAGACAATGGCACTATATACCAGTAGCAAAAATTGTGGGTGCACATAACCCCAATATATTCTTTGAATTCTTAGTGAGACAATGGCACTATATACCAGTAGCAAAAATTGTGGGTGCACGTAACCCCAATATATTCTTTGAATTCCCAATCAGACAATGGCACTATAAACCAGTAGCAAAAATTGTGGGTGCACATAACTCCAATATATTCTTTGAATTCCCAGTGAGACAATGGCACTATATACCAGTAGCAAAAATTGTAGGTGCACGTAACCCCCATATATTCTTTGAATTCCCAGTCAGACAATGGCACTATATACCAATAGCAAAAATTGTGGGTGCACATAACCCCAATATATTCTTTGAATTCCCAGTGAGACAATGGCACTATATACCAGTAGCAAAAATTGTGGGTGCACGTAACCCCAATATATTCTTTGAATTCCCAGTGAGACAATGGCACTATATAGCAGTAGCAAAAATTGTGGGTGCACGTAACCCCAATATATTCTTTGAATTACCAGTCAGAAACTGGCACTATATACCAGTAGCAAAAATTGTGGGTGCACGTAACCCCAATATATTCTTTGAATTCTCAGTGAGACAATGGCACTATATACCAGTAGCAATAATTGTGGGTGCACGTAACCCCCATATATTCTTTGAATTCCCAGTGAGACAATGGCACTATATACCAGTAGCAAAAATTGTGGGTGCACATAACTTCAATATATTCTTTGAATTCCCAGTGAGACAATGGCACTATATACCAGTAGCAAAAATTGTGGGTGCACGTAACCCCCATATATTCTTTGAATTCCCAGTGAGACAATGGCACTATATACCAGTAGCAAAAATTGTGGGTGCACGTAACCCCAATATATTCTTTGAATTCCCAGTGAGACAATGGCACTATATACCAGTAGCAAAAATTGTGGGTGCACATAACCCCAATATATTCTTTGAATTCCCAGTCAGACAATGGCTCTATATACCAGTAGAAAAAATTGTGGGTGCACATAACCCCCATATATTCTTTGAATTCCCAGTCAGACAATGGCACCATATACCAGTAGCAAAAATTGTGGGTGCACATAACCCCAATATATTCTTTGAATTCCCAGTGAGACAATGGCACTATATACCAGTAGCAAAAATTGTGGGTGCACGTAACCCCAATATATTCTTTGAATTCCCAGTGAGACAATGGCACTATATACCAGTAGCAAAAATTGAGGGTGCACGTAACCCCAATATATTATTTGAATTCCCAGTGAGACAATGGCACTATATACCAGTAGAAAAAATTGTGGGTGCACGTAACCCCAATATATTCTTTGAATTCCCAGTGAGACAATGGCACTATATACCAGTAGCAATAATTGTGGGTGCACCTAACCCCCATATATTCTTTGAATTCCCAA